>NW_027310070.1:0-240000 GCF_047496795.1 Chiloscyllium punctatum
CATCTCTCTCTGTCCCTCCCTCTGACCCTCCTCGTTCCATCCCTCCCCTCTATGTCCCCCCTCCCTCTGTCCCCCTCTCTCTGTCCCCATCTCTCTGTCCCCATCTCTCTGTCTCCCATCTCTCTGTCCCCCTCTCTGTCCCTGTCTCTCTGTTGCCCCCCGTCGCCTCTCTCTCTGTCCCCCTCTCAATCCACCCTCTGCACCCTCTCTCTCTGTCCCTCCTCTCTCTCTGTTCACACTCTCTCTGTCCTCCTCTCAATCCCTCCCCTCTCTGTCCCTCCTCTCTGTCCCCCCTCTCCCTGTCACCCTTCTGTCTGTCCTCCCTCTCTCTGTCAACCTCCTCTCTGTCCCCATTCTCTCTCTCCACCCCTCTCTCTCTGTCCCCCTCTCTCTGTCCCCCTCTCTCTGTCCACCCTCTCTCTCTTCCCCCTCTCTTTACATCCCTCTCTCCCCATCTCTCCCCTACCTCGCTCGTCCACTCTCCTGTCCCTTTCTCTCTCTGTCCCCTCCCTCTCTGTCCCCCCCTCTCTGTCCCACCCTCTCTCTGTCCGTCCCCTCTGTCCCCCTCTCCCTTTCACTCTCTTTCTTTCTCCCGGTCTCTTAGCCCCCTTCTTCCTGTCCCCCCTCTCTCCGCGCCCCTTCTCTCTTTCCCCCCTCTCTCAATGCCCCCCTCTCTTCGCCCCCTATCTCTCTGTCCACCTCTCTCTGTCCCCCTCTCTCTGTCCCCCTCTCTCTGTCCCCCCCGCTCTGTCACCCTCTCACTCTGTCCCTCCCTCTCCCTCTGTCCCTATTTATCTGTCCACCCTCTTTCTCTGTACCCCCTCTCTGTCCCCCTCTCTCTCTCCACCCCTCTCTCTCTGTACCCCCTCTCTGTCCCCCTGTCTCTCTCCACCCCTCTCTCTCTGTACCCCCTCTCTGTCCCCCTCTCTCTGTCCACCCCTCTCTCTGTACCACCTCTCTGTTCCAGTCGCTCTGTCGCCCCCACTCTCTGCACCCTTCTCTCTGTCCCCCGCCTTCTCTTCCACCTATCTCTACCCCTCTGTCTCTCCCCTATCACTCCACCCTCTCTCTCCCCCCGCTCTCTTGTTCCCCTCTCTCTCTGTCCCCCTCTCTCTCTGACCCCTCTCTCTCTCTGACCACCCCCTCTCTGTCCCCACTCTCTCTGTCCCCCCCTCTCTCTGTCTCCCCGCTCTCTCTGTCCTCTCTCTCTCTGAACGCCTCTCTCTCTGTCCCCCTTTGACGCCCTCTCTCTGTGACCCCCACTCTCTCTTTCCCCGACCTCTCTCTGTCTCTCCCGCTGTCTGACTCCCTATCTTGGTCCCCTGTCTCTCTGCCCTTCCTTCTCTCTATCCCCCCGCTCTCAGTCCGCCCCATCTCTCCCTCTCTCTCTTTCCCCCTCTCTCTATCCCTCCTCTCTCTGTCGCCCTCTCTGTCCCCTTCTCTCTCTTCACCCCTCTGTCTCCGCTCTCTGGCCCCCGTCTCTCAATCCCCCCTCTGCCCCCCCTCTTTCTGTCCCCCCTCTCTCTCTGTTCGCACTCTGTCTGTCCCACTCTCCGTCCCTCCCCTCTCTGCCCCCCCCGTCCCCTCTCTCTCTGTCCCCCTCTCTCAATCCCCCCTGCCCCCCTCTTTCTGTCCCTCTCTCTCTCTGTTCGCACTCTCTCTGTCCCACTCTCCTTCCCTCCCCTCTCTGCCCCCCTGTCCCCCCTCTCCCTGTCACCCTTCTGTCTGTCCCCTCTCTCTCTGTCACCCTCCTCTCTGTCCCCATTCTCCCTGTCCACCCCTCTCTCTCTGACCCCCTCTCTTTGTCCCCCTCTCTCTGTTCCCCCTCTCTCAGTCCACACTCCCTCTCTTCCCCCTCTCTTTACCCCCCTCTCTCTCCCCACCTCTCCCCTACCTCCCTCCCCCCCACTCTCTTGCCCCCCCTCTCTTTCCCCCACTCTGTACCACCGCTCTGTCACCCTCCTCTCTGTCCCCACTCTCTCTGTCACCCTCTCACTCTTTCCCTCCCTCTCCCTCTGTCCCCATCTCTCTGTTCACCCCTCTCTCTGTACACCCCCTCTGTCCACCTCTCTCTGTCGCCCCCACTCTCTGCACCCTTCTCTCTGTCCCCTCTCTCTCTTCCCCCTATCTCTACCCCCCTCTCTATCCCCTATCACTCCACCCTCTCTCTCCCCCCACTCTCTTGACCACCTCTCTCTCTGTCCCACACTCTCTCTGCCCCCCCCTCTCTCTGTCCCCCTCCTCTGCACCCCCCGTCCTTTCTCTCTGTCCCCCTCTTCCGCCCTCTCTCTGTGACCCCCACTCTCTCTGTCCCCCACCTCGCTCTGTCTCTCCCGCTGTCTGTCTCCTTCTCTCGGTCCCCTCTCCCTCTGCCCCTCCTTCTTTCTGTCCCCCCGCTCTCTGTCCGCCCCATCTGTCCACCTCACTCTTTCCACACTCTCTCTATCCCCCTCTCTCTGTACCCCTCTCTGCCCCCGTCTCTCCCTTCCCCCCTCTGTCCCCTCTCTCTCTGTCCCCCCTCTCTCTGTTTGCCCTCTCTCTCTGTTCGCCCTCTCGCTCTGACCCCCTCTCCGTCCCTTCCCTCTCTGTCCCACCTCTCTCTGTCTCACACTCTCTGTGCCCCTCTCTCTGTCTCCTCTCTCTCTGTCCCACCTCACTCTGTCCCCCTCTCCGTCTCCCCTCTCTCTCTGTCCCACCTCTCTCTGTCCCACTCTCCGTCTCTCCCCTCTCTGTCCCCCCTCTGTCTGTCCCCCCTCTCTCTATCCCGCCCTCTCTGTTCCCCTTCTCTGTCCCCCTTTCTCTGCTCCCCACTCCGTCCCCTCTCTCTCTGTCCCCCTCTCTCTCTGTCCCGCCTCTCTCTGTTCGCCCTCTCTCTGTCCCCCTCTCTATCCCTCCCTTCTCTGTCTCCCCTCTCTGTACCCCCTCTCTCTGTCACCCTCCTCTCTATCCCCATTCTCTCTGTCCAACCCTCTCACTCTGTATCCTCCTCTCCCTCTGTCCCCATCTCTCTGTCCACCCCTCTCTCTGTTCTTCTCTCTCTGTCACTCTCTCTCTGTCCCTCTCTCTGTCCCCCCACTCACTGTCCCCCTCTGTCTGTCCACCCTCTCTCTCTTCCGCCTCTCTATACCCCCCTCTCTCCCCATCTCTCCCCTACCTCGCTCTCCCTACTCTCTTGTCCCCCCTCCCTCTGTCCCCTCCCTCTCTGTCCCCCCTCTCTCTGTCCCACCCTCTCTCTGTCCCCCCTCTCTGTACTCACCGCTCTGTCACCCTCCTCTCTGTCCCCACTCTCTCTGTCACCCTCTCACTCTGTCCCTCCCTCTCCCTCTGTCCCCATCTCTCTGTCCACCCCTCTCTCTCTGTTCCCCTCTCTCTGTTCCCCTCTCTCTGTCCGCCTCTCTTCCCCCCTCTCTACCCCTCTCTCTCCCCGTCACTCCACCCTCTTTCTCACCCCACTCTCTTGTCCCCCTTTCTCTCTCTCCCCCTCTCTCTCTGATCCCCCATCTCTCTCTGACCGCCCCCTCTCTGTCCCCCTTCCTTCTGTCCCCCTTCTATCTTTCCCCTCTCTCTGTCCCCTCTTTCTTTGCCCCCCCTCTCTCTGTCCCCCTCTCTCTGTCCCCACTCTCTCTGTCCCTCTTTCTCTGTCCCCACTCTCGCTGTCCCCCTCTCTCTGTCCCCACTCTCTCTGTCACACCTCTCTCTTCCCCCTCTGCCCCCCGACCCCCTCTTCCTCCGTTCCCTCCCCTCTCTGTCCTCCTTTCTCTGCCCCCCGTCCCCCCGCTCTCTCTCCCCCTCTCTCTGTCCTCTTCTCTTTTTCTCCCCCCTCTCTCTCTGTCCCCCTTCCCTAATTTCCCCCCCCCGTACCCCCCCTGTTCCCCTCTCTTTGTACACTTCTCTCTGCCCCCTCTGCCGCCCTCTCTCTATGACCCCCCACTCTCTCTGTCCCCCCAACTCTCTCTGTCTCTCCCGCTCTCTGTCCCCCTCTCTCGGTTCCCTCTCTTTCTGCCCTCCTTCTCTCTGTCCCCCCACTCTCAGTCTGCCCCCTCTGTCCCCATTCTCTCTGTCCCCTTCTCTCTTTGTCCCCCCTCTCTCTCTCTGTCCCCCTCCCTATCTGTCCCCCCCGTTCGCCTCTCTCTGTACACCTCTCTCAGCCTCCTCTGCCACCCTCTCTATATGACCCCCCACTCTCTCTGTCCCGCCACCTCTCTCTGTCTCTCCCCCTCTCTATCACCCTCTCTCGGTTCCCTCTCTTTCTGCCCCTCCTTCTCTCTGTCCCCCCACTCTCAGTCTGCCCCCTCTGTCCCCATTCTCTCTGTCCCCTTCTCTCTTTGTCCCCCCTCTCTCTCTCTGTCCCCCTCCCTATCTGTCCCCCCCTGTTCGCCTCTCTCTGTACACCTCTCTCAGCCTCCTCTGCCACCCTCTCTATATGACCCCCCACTCTCTCTGTCCCGCCACCTCTCTCTGTCTCTCCCCCTCTCTATCACCCTCTCTCGGTTCCCTCTCTTTCTGCCCCTCCTTCTCTCTGTCCCCCCACTCTCAGTCTGCCCCCTCTGTCCCCTTCTCTCTTTCCCCCTCTGTCTGTCCCTCCCTCTCTGTCCCCCTGTCCGTCCCTCTACTGCATCCCCGTCTCTCTCTCTCTCTCATCTCTTACTGTCCCCACTCTTTCTGCCCCCTCTCCCTGTCGCCCCTTCACCCTGTACATCCCCTCTTTTCCCCCCTCTCTGGCCCCCCTCTCTCTGTACCACGTCTCTCTGTCCTCCCTCTCTCTCTGTCTCCCTCTCTCTCTGTCCCCCTCTCTCTTCCCCCCCCCCCTCTCTCTGTCCCCCTCTCTCAGTCCCCCACTCTGTTCCCCGCTTCTCGGTCCCAGCCCTCTCTCTGTCCCCCTCTCTCTGTCCCTCTCTCGGTCCCTCTCACTCTGTCCTCCTGACTCTGACCACCCTCTCTCTGTCCCCCCTTCCTCTGCCCCCTCTCTCTGTCCCCCCCTCTCTCTGTCCCCCCTCTCTGCCCCCCTCTCTGTACCCCCTCTCTGTCACCCCGTCTCCCTGTCCCCCATCTCTTTACCCCTCTCTCTGCCCCCCTCTATCTGTCCCCCCCAGTCTGTCCCACGTCTCTCTGTCCCCTTCACTCTCTGTCACCCTTCTCTCTGTCCCCATTCTCTCTGTTCCCCCCTCTCTCTGACCCCATCTCTGTCCCCATCTCCGTCCCTACCCTCTCTGTCACCCTCTCTCTGTCCCCCCTCTCTCTGACCCCTCTCTCTGTCACTCCCCGTCCCGCCTTCTCGGTCCCAGCCATCTCTATGTACCCCCTCTCTCTGGCCCCTCACTCTCTCTGTCCCCCCTCTCTCCATCCCTCTCTCTCTGTCCTCCTCTCTCTCTGTCCCCCTCTCTGTCCCCATGCTCTCTCTGTCCCCCCTCTCTCTGTGTCCCCATCTCACTCCGCCCTCTCTCTGTTTCCTCCCTCTCTGTCCCGCCGTCCCGCCCTCTGTCCCCCACTCTCTCCACCCCCCACTCTCTGTCCCCCTCTCTTTGTCCCCCACTCTCTACATCCCCCACTCTCTGTTCCCCACTCTCTGTCCCCCTGCTCTCTGCCCCCCTCTCTCTCACGTTCTCGCTGTCCCCCTCTCGCTATGTCCCTCACTCTCTGTCCCCACTCTCTCTCCCGTTCTCTCTGTCCCCCTCTCGCTGTCCCACTCTCTCTCTGTTCCCCACTCTGTCCCCACACGCTCTCTGTCCCCCGTCTCTATGTCCCCCTCTCACTCCCTACTCTCTCAGCTCCCTCTCTGTTTTCCCGTTCCCCCCTCTGTCGCCCACTCTCTCCTCGTCCCCCCCTCTGTCCCCCACTCTCTCCATTCCTCACTCTCTGTCTCCTCCTCTCCATCGCTCTCTCTCTGACCATCTCTCTCTGTCCCCCCTCTCTCTCCCCCAGTCTCTGTCCCCCTCTCACTGTTCCCCCTCTCTTTGTCACCCTCTCTCTGTCGCCCCTCTCTCTGTCGCCCCTCTCTCTCTATCCCCCTCTCTCTGTCCCCCACTCTCTGACCCCTCTCTATACACCCCTCTCTCTCCCCATCTCTCCCCTACCTCGCTCCCCCCACTCTCTTGTCCCCCTCTCGCTCTGTCCGCCTCTCTCTGTCCCACCCTCTCTCTGTCCCCACTCTCTCTGGCACCCTGCCTCTGACCTCCCTCTCTCTGTCCCCCCCTTCCTCTGTCCCCCTCTCGGTCCCCCCCTCGCTCTCTCTGCCCCCCAATCTGTGCCCCCTCTCTGTCCCCGTCTCTCTGTCCCCTTCACTCTCTGTCCCCCTTCTCCCTGTCCCCATTCTCTCTGTTCCTCCCTCCCTCTGCCCCCATCTCTGTCCCCCATCTCCGTCCCTCCCCTCTCTGTCACACTCTCTCTGTCCCCCCTCTCTCAGACCCCCCCTCTCTGGCCCTCTCTTCCCGCTTTCTCGGTCCCAGCCCTCTCTATGTACCCCATGTCTCTGTCCCCGCACTCTCTCTGTCACCCCCCCCTCTCTATCCCTCTCTCTCTGTCCCCCACTATCTCTGTCCCACTCTCTGTCCCCCTCTCTGTCCCCCTCTCTCTGTCCCCCTCTATCTGTGTCCCCCTCTCACTCCGTCCTCTCTCTATCACCACCCCCTCTGTCACCCCGGCCCCCTATGTCCCCCACTCTCTCCATCCCCCACTCTCTGTCCCCCTCTCTCTGTCCCCCACTCTCTGACCCCTCTCTATACACCCCTCTCTCTCCCCATCTCTCCCCTACCTCGCTCCCCCGAATCTCTTGTCCGCCTCTCTCTCTGTCCCCACTTTCTCTGTCCCCCTGCCTCTGACCTCCCTCTCTCTGTCCCCCACTTTCTCTGTCCGCCTCTCGGTCCCCCCCCTCTCTCTCTGCCCCCCAATCTGTCCCCACCCCTCTTTGTCCCCGTCTCTCTGTCCCCTTCACTCTCTGTCCCCCTTCTCCCTGTCCCCATTCTCTCTGTTCCCCCCTCCCTCTGCCCCCATCTCTGTACCCCATCTCCGACCCTCCCCTCACTGTCACACTCTTTCTGTCCCCCCTCTCTCAGACCCCCCCCTCTCGCCCTCCCTTCCCGCTTTCTCGGTCCCAGCCCTCTCTATGTACCCCATCTCTCTGTCCCCTCACTCTCTCTGTCACCCCCCTCTCTCTATCCCTCTCTCTCTGTCCCCCTCTCTCTCTGTCCCACTCTCTCCATCCCCCACTCTCTCTCCCCCACTCTCTGTCCCTCACTCTCTGTCCCCCTCTCTCTGTTCCCCACTCTCTGTCTCCCTCTCTCTATCCCCGTGCTCTCTGTCCCCCCTCTCTCGCCCGTTCTCTCTGTCCCCTCTCTCTCTGTTCCCCTCTCTTTGTCCCCCTCTCTCTGTCCCCCTCTCTCTGACCCCTCTCTCTGTCTCCCTTCCTCTCCCATTCTCTCTGTCCTCATGTCTCTGTCCTACTCTCTGTCCCCACGTGCTCTCTGTCCCCCCATCTCTGTGTCCCCCTCTCACTCCCTCCTCTGCCTGTCACCTCCCTCTCTGTCTACCCGTTTCCCCCTCTGTCCCCCACTCTCTCCCTCGTCCCCCCTCTGTCCCCCACTCTCTCCATCTCCCACTCTCTGTCCCCCCTCTCTCCATCGCCCTCTCTCTCTCCCCCTCTCTCTCTCCCACAGTCTCTGTCCCCCTCTCTCTGTTCCCCATCTCTTTGTCCCCCTCTCTCTTCCCCCCTCACTCTCTGTCCCCCTTTCTCTGTCCCCCACTCTCTGTCCCCCACTCTCTGTCCCTCTCTCTCTGTCCCCCACTCAATGACCCCTCTCTATACACCCCTCTCTCTCCCCATCTCCCCCCTACCTCTCTCCCCCCACTCTCTTCTCCGCCTCTCTCTCTGTCCGCCTCTCTCTGTCCCACCCTCTCTCTGTCCCCACTCTCTCTGTCCCCCTGACTCTGACCTCCCTCTCTCTGTCCCCCCTTCCTCTGTCTACCTCTCTGGGTCCCCCTCTCTCTCTCTCTCTGCCCTCGCCAATCTGTCACCCCCTCTCTGTCCCCGTCTCTCTGTCCCCTTCACTCTCTCTCCCCCTCCTCCCTGTCCCCATTCTCTCTGTTCCCCCCTCCCTCTGCCCCCATCTCTGTCCCCCATCTCCGTCCCTCCCCTCTCTGTCACACACTCTCTGTCCCCCCTCTCTCTGACCCCCCTCTCTGCCCCCCCTTCCCGCTTTCTCGGTCCCAGCCCTCTCTAAGTTCCCCCGCTCTCTGTCCCCTCACTCGCTCTGTCCCCCCCCCTCTATCTATCCCTCTCTCTCTGTCCCCCTCTCTCTGTCCCCCTCTCTCGGTGTCCCCCTCTCACTCCGTCCTCTCTCTATTACCACCCTCTCGGTCCCCCATCCCCCTCTGTCCCCCACTCTCTCCATCCCCCACTCTCTGTCCCCCACTCTCTGTCCCCCTCTCTCTGTTCCCCACTCTCTCGCCCGTTCTCTCGGTCCCCTCTCTCTCTGTCCCCCTCTCTTTGTCCCCCTCTCTCTGTACCCCCCCTCTGTCCCTCTATCTCTGTCCACCTCTCTCTGTCCCGCTCTCTCTGTCACCCTCTCTCTCCCGTTCTCTCTGTCCTCATCTCTCTGTCCCCCTCTCTCTATCCACCTCTCTCGCTGTCCCCCTCTCTGTCCCCCTCTCTGTCCCCACGTGCTCTCTGTCCCCCATCTCTGTGTCCCCCTCTCACTCCCTCCTCTCTCTGTCACCTCCCTCTCTGTCTACCCGTTCCCCCCTCTGTCCCCTACTCTCTCCCTCGTTCCCCCCCTCTGTCCCACACTCCCTCCATCCCCCACTCTCTGTCCCCCTCTGTCCGCCTCTCTCTGTCCCCCACTCTCTATCCCCCTCTCTCTGTTCCCCACTCTCTGTCTCCCTCTCTCTATCCCCCTGCTCTCTGTCCCCCCTCTCTCACCCGTTCTCTCTGTCCCCTCTCTCTCTGTCTCCCTCTCTTTGTCCCCCTTTCTCTGTACC
Source organism: Chiloscyllium punctatum (assembly GCF_047496795.1). NCBI lineage: Eukaryota > Metazoa > Chordata > Chondrichthyes > Orectolobiformes > Hemiscylliidae > Chiloscyllium > Chiloscyllium punctatum. Next base: position 8,974 of record NW_027310070.1, read on the forward strand.
CCCTCTCTCTCTGTGCCCCTCTCTCTGTCACCCTCTCTCTCCCGTTCTCTCTGTCCTCATCTCTCTGTCCCCCTCTCTCTGTCCCCCTCTCTCGCTGACCCCTCTCTGTCCCCCTCTCTGTCCCCACGTGCTCTCTGTCCGCCCGTCTCTGTGTCCCCCTCTCACTCCCTCCTCTCTCTGTCACCTCCCTCTCTGTCTACCCGTTCCCCCCTCTGTCCCCCACTCTCTCCCTCGTCCCCCCCCTCTGTCCCCCACTCTCTCTCCATCCACCACTCTCTGTCCCCCCCACTCTGTCCCCCTCTCTCTGTCCCCCACTCTCTGTCCCCCTCTCTCTGTCCCCCACTCTCTGCCCCCTCTCTCTGTTCCCCCTCTCTTTGTCCCCCTCTCTCTGTCCCCCACTCTCTGTTCCCCACTCTCTGTCCCCCTCTCTCTGTTCCCTCCCTCTCTGCCCCCCCTCTCTCAGTCCCACCCTCTCTGTCCCCACTCTCTCTGTCCGTCCCCTCTGTCCCCGTCTCTCTTTCCTCCTCTTTCTTTCCCCCGCTCTCTCTGCCCCCCTCTTTCTGTGCCCCTCTCTCTTCGCCCCCATCTCTCTGTCCCCCTCTCTCTGTCCCCCCCGCTCTATCACTCTTCACTCTGTCCCCAATCTCTCTGTCACCCTCTCACTCTGTCCCTCCCTCTCCCTCTGTCCCCATATCTCTGTCCACCCGCTCTCTCTCTCTGTACCCCTCTCTCTGTCCCCCTCTCTCTCTTCCCCCTCTGACTACCCCTTCTCTCTCCCCTATCACTCAACCCTCTCTCTCCCCCGACTCTCTTGTCCCCACTCTCTTGTCCCCCTCTCTCTCTGTCCCCCTCTCTCTCTGACCCCCTCTCTCACTCTGACCGCCCCCTCTCTGTCCCCCTTCTCTCTGTCCCCCCTCTCTCTGTCCTGTCTTTCTTTGCCCCTCCCTCTCTCTGTCCCCCTCTCTCTCTCTCCGTCCCCTCTCTCTCTCTTTCCCCCCTCTCTCTCTGAACCCCTCTCCCTCTGTTCCCTCCTCTCTCTGTCCCCCTTTCTCTTCCCCCCAGTCACCCCGCTCTATATCCCCCACTCTCTGTCCCCCTCTCGCTGTCCCCACTCTCTCTGTCCCTCCACCTCTCTCTGTCTCTCCCGCTCTCTGTCCCACTCTCTCGGTCTGCTCTCTCTCTGCCCTTCCTTCTCTCTGTCCCTCCGCTCTCAGTCCTCCCCCTCTGTCCCCTTCTCTCTTTCCCACTCTCTCTGTCCCACCTCTCTCCGTTCCCCTTTCCCCCCTCTACTGCGCCCAGTCTCTCTGTCTCCCCTCTCTTACTGTCCCCACTCTCTCTGCTCCATCTCTCTGTCTCCCCTTCTCCCTGTACCCCCCTCTGTTCCCCCTCTCTCTGTCCCCCTCTCTCTGTACCACCTCTCTCTGTCCTCCCTCTCTCTCTGTCCTCCTCTCTTTCTGTCCACCTCTCTCTATCCCCCCTTCTCTCTGTCCCCCTCTCTCAGTACCCCTCTCTTTTCCCCCCTTCTCGGTCCCAGCCCTCTCTCTGACCCCCTCTCTGCCCCACTCTCTGTCCTCCTCTCTATATCTGTCCTTCCCCTCTCTGTCCCCCCCTCTCTCTGTCCCCACTCTCTGTATTCCTCTCTCTGCCCCCCTCCCCCCCCCCCGTACTCAACTTCTCGGTCCCAGCCCTCTCTGACCCTCCCGCTCTCTGTCCCCCTCTCTCGGTCCCCCTCTCTCTCTGTCCCACTTCTCTGTGTCCCCCTTCTCTCTGTCCCCCCGCTCTCAGTCCGCCCCCTCTGTCCCCGTCTCTCTTTACCCCTCTCTCTGTCCCACTCTATCTGCCACCTCTCTCTGTGTCCCGGTTTCTCTGTCCCCTTCACTCTCTGTCCCCCTTCTCTCTGTCCCCTCTCTCTCTGTTCCACCTCTCTCTGCCCCCATCTCTGTCCCTCCCATCTCCGTCCCTCCCCTCTCCGTCCATCCCCTCTCTGTCCCCACTCTCTCTGACCTCCTTCTCTGTTCCCCACTCTCGTCCTGCCTTCTCGTTCCCAGCCCTCTCTATGTACCTCCCTCTTTCTGTCCCCCACTCTCTCCATCCCCCACTCTCTGTTCCCCTCTCTCTGTCCCCCACTCACTGTCCCGCTCTCTCTGATCCCCACTCTCTGTCCCCCACTCTCTGTCCCTCTCTCTCTGTCCTCATCTCTCTTTCCGCCTCTCTCTGTGTCCCCCACTCACTCCCTCCTCTCTTTGTCACCTCCCTCTCTGTCCCACCGTACCCCCCGTCCCCCACTCTCTCCATCCCACACTCTCTGACCCCCCTCTGTCCCCCAGTCGCTCCATCCCCCACTCACTGTCCCCCACTCTCTCCGTTCCCCCAGTCTCTGTCCCCCTCTCTCTGTCCCCCAATCTCAGTCCCGCCTTTCTCAGTCCCCCTCTCTTTGTCCCCCTCTCTCTGTCCCCCTTTTCTCTCTGTCCCCCTCTCTCTGTCCTCATCTCTCTTTCCCCCTCTCTCTGTGTCCCCCACTCACTCCCTCCTCTCTTTGTCACCTCCCTCTCTGTCCCCCCGTACACCCCGTCCCCCACTCTCTCCATCCCCCACTCTCTGACCCACCTCTGTCCCTCCACTCTCTCCGTCCCCCAGTCTCTGTCCCCCTCTCTCTGTTCCCCTTTTCTCTCTGTCCCCCTCTCTCTGTCCTCATCTCTCTTTCCCCCTCTCTCTGTGTCCCCCACTCACTCCCTCCTCTCTTTGTCACCTCCCTCTCTGTCCCCCCATACACCCCGTCCCCCACTCTCTCCATCCCCCACTCTCTGACCCACCTCTGTCCCTCCACTCTCTCCGTCCCCCAGTGTCTGTCCCCCTCTCTCTGTTCCTCCCCTCTCTCTGTTCCCTCTCTCTGTCCCCCACTCTCTGACCCCTCTCTCATTATGTCCCCCCCTATTTCTTCTCTCTTCCTCACCTTAGCTCTCCCTTGCCTCTCTCTCGCTCTCTCTGTCTCTCCCTGCTCCTTCACTCTCTCTCCACTTCTCTCACTCTCGATCCCCCTACCTCAGTCTCTCTTTCTCCCCAACCCCCTCTGTTTCTCTCTGACTAAATCTCTTTCCCTCCTGCCCCCCCTCCCTCTCTGATGCAATCTGTCTCCCTGACGCGTCTCTCTCCCTCTGATCCAGAGATTGGAGAGGGGGGTAGTCCCCATGAAACAACTGAAATCCTGTCCCACTCATGACAGGAAATGGGGACGCCAGGTTGGAGTGGGGGGGACAGAGGGAGTTAAACCCAGCTCCTGAGTTCAGGGTGCGGTGCCCTCCCCTTCCCTGAGGCCCAGGACTTGGGGCTGAGTCTGTCTCTCTCCAGCTGAGCTTCTCCAACACAAAGACACACAACAACATCGGTCACTCTGCTGCTTGGCATGCTTTAATCAACATTTTTATTGGTTACAAATGGAAGTGATGGATACAGTCAGTGGGATGGTTCCTTTTCTCACTGGCCCCTGAGTTGTGAGAAACATTGAAATGTTTCCCTGTAACCCCCCTGTGGGATAAGGATGGACAAACCAGCGCTACCCTCAGTCTGTTACCATAGCGACAGGCTGCTCCATCGCTGAAACACTGAACTGAAATGAGAAAATCCCGGATGGATTGATTAATGAGGGAATTTGATGGATGGATGTATTTGGGTGAAGGGATATTTCAGCACATTCTTCAGCTGCTGCCTGAACTTAGTCTGGGTCACGGCATAAATCGCGGTGTTTGTGCAGCAACTGAGGAGCTGCAGCATGAAGCCCAATTCCAGTACAAAGTAATCGAGATACACAGGGGAATACCCACTCCACGACATCCGGAACCATATAGAAAACAGCATTAACGTTGACCATAACAGGATGAAATTGGCCGAGATCACAAACAGTAAAACGATGGATTTTTTTCGGTTTCTCATTTCAGTGTCAGACTGAGCGTCCCCATTGGTGTGAGCGCGGAGTCTCCTGCGGGCTCTGCTGGTCACTAAAATGTGTCTGACGGTGAGAACATTGAGCAGCAGAATCAGGAGAAATGGGACACACGTGGTTAGAATGTGGTGGAGGAACTCGATTGTGACCCAGACAATGGAGACGAGAACAGCGACTGTTACAGAACAAAACCAGGGGATGTTCTCCAGCCAATACCGAGCCGTGAACATAAAATACCAGAAAATGTTCTTTAAACAGCTCAGCACAGTCACTGCTCCCAGAACCACAGCCGCCGTTTTCTCACTGCAATATTTCCTTTTCAGCTTCTGGCAACAAATGGCCACAAACCGATCAAAGGTGAAAGTGACAGTGAACCAGACAGAGCAGTCAGTGGCTGCATAAAGCAGGACGGCGTGGATATTACACACGGGGACTGAGTCCTTCAGGAAATAAAACTGTTCCCGATAAACAATGGGAATGTGTCTCAGGATCAGGTCGAGGATAATGACCAGGAGATCCACCGCTGCCATGGCCCCCAGGTAACGTCTGACACATGGAGACAATCCACAATCTTTATAAAGCAGGACGTAGATGGTCACTACGTTAACTGTGAGGAAGGAAAACAAACCCATTATCCATCAGCCTGGAGGCAAAGGGACCCGTTTGATCGGGGACCCAGTGAGATTTTCAAATGTGTCCCTGTATTCAGGGATTTATTAAAATAATTGGAGCTGGAATAACAAATGGGAAGGTCGGAATTACTGACAAAAATGTGACATAAACCACAAGAAACCCTCCCTCCCCAAACACACAGAGACACATCCATAAGGACAGATGGTTTCTAGAACATTCCCACACACTCGATCACTCGAGAGCAGACACAGGTCACTCCTTCCCAGTTCCTAATACGGAGGGTGGGAACGTTGCTGTCCTGAAGGATTCTCTCCCAGTTACTTGAAGACAAACGGAGTTTGGGAATTCTTGTATTTTGGTCTAAATTGTGGTCGATCCGGTGTCGTGGAGAAATGTAAACGCAGGGAAAACGTATTCCCCCCTTTAACTGCCTGAGGGGCCTTTGGAACAGTGTCTCCTTCTCCCTGGAACGGGATCTCTTCCCTCGGGATCTTATCGTTTGTTCAATTCACTGACGTCCGGCCGTTCACAAACAATGTCAGGGACAGAACGTTCCGGGGAATATCAGTTACAGAATGTCAGGGACAGAACGTTCTGGGGAACTCCTTGACCTGTCTATGACCTCCTCCCCATCCACCCCACCCTCCTCTCTGACCTATTACCTCTCCCCCTGTAAACCGGGAGCCATCCCCCCCCCCTCCCGCAGCATGTAGGACTGTGTACCCCACCCCAGTGCATTGATCTGTAACCCAGGAGCAGTTACCCTCCCAGCATGTAGGACTGTGTACCCCACCCTAGTACATTGATCTGTAACCCAGGAGCAGTTACCCTCCCAGCATGTAGGACTGTGTACTCCACCCCAGTACATTGATATGTAACCCAGGAGCAGTTACCCTCCCAGCATGTAGGAGTGTGTACACCACCCCAGTGCATTGATCTGTAACCCAGGAGCAGTTACCCTCCCAGCATGTAGGACTGTGTACCCCACCCCAGTACATTGATCTGTAACCCAGGAGCAGTTACCCTCCCAGCATGTAGGAGTGTGTACACCGCCCCAGCACATTGATCTGTAACCCAAGAGCAGTTACCCTCCCAGCATGTAGATCTGTGTACCCCACCCCAGTGCATTGCTCGCAACACTGTGTTAGATCCCTGCCCAGTGTGGGGAAACTTGCAGCCCATTCTGGAACTGACAGGATGTACAGCTCCCACCCATTTACAGCTCCATATCTCCATTGTTGCCCCGACAAGGGGGTTTTGTGGGTGTGAACCTCACTGCCAGAGAGAGATAGTGGAGGAATCAGTTTAACTATCACCACATGGGAGGGGTTTGGGGTATAGACAGAGAATTGGAGACTGAGAGACAGTGTCATGGAAGGATGTGTTCCCAGGTTGCAGAATGCTGAAATGTAGACACTTCGATAGCATCCTGTAACATGAGCCTGTCTTCCCAGGAAAGATGGGCAAATGGGATATTTGAGCATTTGCACTACAGCTTTGTAAATGGGAGTTGTTTCAACAGAATCTATGACTCACTGGGCTGAATCAAACAAAAAACTGTCTCAGTGACATTATCCCTTAGTCTGACAGAACGATTATCTGCACGATGCTGAGCTAGTTTCCTGGTGCTATCGGATCAAACTCACCTCCTGAACTACCCACCCCACCCCATGGTGTCCCTCTTATTCAATACCAGCCCGATTCTCCCACCCATCATGGCTGGAGGTACTCACCATCTCCCGGGGGACCCTGGATATTCATTGTTCCCTGACACTGGGGCAATCTATAAAAGGCCAATGAGCACATGGTTGCACTTTCTCAGTTAGGAGCTGCCCTGCGCAGTTTACCCTGAGCATGGGGGATAAGGGGCAATTACACTGCGGTTTGTCGTCAGGGGCACGGAGGTCCTGGTGGATGGGCTAGTACAGAGGGGGACCATTCTCTTCCCAGAGGGTCCACACCACCTGACCCACTGATCATGGTCTGAGCTCCCTACCCAGCTCAGTGCAGTATCTGGGGTCTGAGGAAATGCCCAGCAATACAGGAGAAGCATCAATAACCTTCCCCACTCAGTCAGGGTAAAGGTCACTGTATTCTGTCTGCTCCCTCACACTCCCTGTATAACAGGTAAAGCACCATCCCACCCCGCCGTGATCTCTCTCTCCCTCTCTCTCCCACTCTCTATCCCTCTCTCTCTCTCCCTCTCTCTCTCCCCCTGTCTTACTCCTCCCTCCACTTTACACCCCCCCCCACGTTAATAACACTGCATGGATACAACACTGTGAACTGATTCCCTCCAGACCCCTCACCATGTCCCCGTCCCCTTCACCTAAACCAGCACTAACAGCAGGGACACCCACTCCCACCCTCACTCCCTCCCTCAATTTCTCCCATTCCAGGAGAAACAGCCTGGAATAGGTCAGAAAGGGCCAAGCCGGGTGGTGGAGTGCCCGATATCCGTTCCCTCACCCCCCCTCCCCCCCCCGCCATGTGGGGAGGAACCTGGTACGAGTTGTAGAGGACCGGGACACCTCGTGTGGAGATTCTGAAACATCCATGTCCCACCGACCGAGTCAGGAGCAATGTTCAGTGAAGGGCAATTCTCACTTTAAACCCACTGGCAGTTCCGTTTCCCCCGGCACAACTTCGAAGCCGTGGCCTTGATGCCATCTCCCTTTTGTGTCGAGCTGGTACAAATGGAATCCCCACGGTCTCGGTGGGCAGGAGGGTGGGCTCACAATACATCGTCACCACCACCTTCCGGGAAGGGAGCACAGAGACTCCCTCCTACACCTCCCCCTGTAAACAGCTCAGATACTGAAACTAATCTGTGAGAGTTAGTGCTCTCCCCACTTGTCCTGATATCTTCAACAATCTGTGCTCATATACACCCAGCGCTCTCTGCCCATGCAACCCCTTTATTATGGTACGGCCTGTATTAAACTGCCTTTCAATGTTATTCCTACCACAGTACATCACCTCACATAGCTCTGCATTGATCCCCATCTGCCTTATAACTGAACACTACACCAACGTGTCACTGTCCTGTTAGAGTTCCACACTGTCTTCCATTGATTTCAGAGTTCTTCCAGGTTTGGTGCCATCTACAAACATTGAGATTGAAATAGTGTCACAGTCCCCATGAACAACTGAAATCCTGCCCCACACACACAAGTCTGAGCAAGTGAAATACTGATATATTCCCACGGACAGAGTCGAATAATGACATGCTGTCAATGGAGCAACAGAAGTCCTGACAGATACCAGACAGAGTAGTCGAATTATTGACAAACCACAGAGCAAGAGAAATCCGGTTAGGTCCCACTTATCCACTTCATCAGAGTATAATGTGATGAAGTTGAAAGTGTGTCCTGTACTTTTAAGAGAGGGAATGCTGTTCTGAACTGAGAGCTTACAAGCACCTGTGATATGAGAGGATGGCAGACCCAGAAACAATATATTGCTATCGAGCTGGAGTCGGGTAATAAGCGGTTAAGAGAAAGAGGGTCCCTGAGTTGTGAATAGTTGATGGAAAATGTTCACTTTCAGAGTGAAAAAAATAAATTGATGTTTTTATTTAAACAGTGGAGTTGGCGGATCTGTACCTCATATTTTAACAGTTTACGAGGCGAATTGAGCATTTCTTTGTGTCATTGAAGTTCCCAGATGAGCTTCACGCTGTATCCTTACCATCCCCATGTGTGTTTCTGTGCACCTCCACACAATCATCTATTGTATCCGCTACACCCGATGGGGCCTCCTCTATATTGGGGAGACAGGCCGCCTACTTGTGGAACGTTTCAGAGAACACCTCTGGGACACCCGGACCAACCAACCCAACCACTCTGTGGCTCAACACTTCAACTCCCCATCCCACTCCAACAAGGACCTTGGACTCCTCCATCGCCAGATCATGGCAACACGACGGTTGGAGGAAGAGTGCCTCATCTTCTGCCTGGGAACCCTCCAACCACAAGGGATGAACTCAGATGTATCCAGTTTCCTCATTTCCCCTCCCCCCACCTTGTCTCAGTCAAATCCCTCGAACTCAGCACCGCCTTCCTATCTTGCAATCTTCTTCCTGACCTCTCCGCCCCCACCCCATTCCGGCCTATCACCCTCACCTTGACCTCCCTCCACCTATAGCATTCCCAACGCCTCTCCCCCAAGTCCCTCCTCCCTACCTTTTATCTTAGCCTGCTGGACACACTTTCCTCATTCCTGAAGAAGGGCTTATGCCCGAAACGTCGATTCTCCTGTTCCTAGGATGCTGCCTGACCTGTTGCGCTTTTCCAGCAACACATTTTCAGCTCTGATCTCCAGCATCTGCAATCCTCACTTTCTACTCGGGTAATAAGCAGTTCAGTGAAAGAGGGTCCCAGAGTTGTGAATTTTTGATGTAAAGTGTTCACTTTCAAAATAAAAAAATAAATTGATGTTTTTATTTAAACAGTGGAATTTGGGAGTTCTCTGTCCCTCATATTTTAATAGTTTACGAGGCAAATTGAGCATTTCTTTATGTTTCGTTTAACTTACCAGATGAGCTTCACGCCATGTCCTAACAATTCCTGTCAGTGTATGTGTGTGTCTGTGTGTGGGGCAGGTCTGGCAGTCTCTGTGGTGCTTAAAGTGATGAAATGCCACCCTCTGCTGGCCTCCACACGCCACTGCAAGGCATTGGCAGAGGGTGAAAACCAACAGGGATTCATTTAGAGAGGGGGAGGGAAAGAGCAGCTGCTCACAGCACCATCCAAACTGATGTCTTATACATGTACTGATCTAAATGTCCTTTAAACGTTGTAACTGTCCCTGCTTTCAGCACTTGCTCTGCAAGTTCATTCCACACACAAGCCAGATTCTGTCTAAAATAATGAACTCTTATGACTTTTGTAAATCTTTTTCCTCGCCCCTTAAAATATCCCTCAGTTTTGAATCCCCAACTCTAGGGAAATGACATCAGTCCTTCAGCATATCTGTACCCCTCATTATTTTATAAACTTCTGTGAAGTTACCCCTTAACCTCATCCTCTCCAGTGAAAAAAGTCCCAGCATACCCAGCCTCTCCTTATCGCTCACTCCCTGCATTCCCAACAACATCCAGGTTCATCTGTTCTCAATCCTCTGCAGCTTAATAATATCAAGGTCAATAATATCAAAGTGAATAGTCAAGGTATTTTCTAAGGGTAGGGGAGACCAAAACTAGAGGGCAGAGGTTTAAGGTGAGAGGGGAAACATTAAAGCGACCTAAAGGGCAGCTTTTTCACCCAGAGGGTGGTGTGCCTATGGAATGAGCGGGCAGGATGACCAGACTGGACACAGTATTCCAGTAGAGGTCTCACCAATGTCCTGTACAACCTCAACATGACATCCCAATTCCGATACTCAAAGGGTCTGACCAATGAAGACAATTGTGTTAAACACGTTCTTAACTGCACTATCTATATGAGATGCAAATTTTAAAGAATTAAACCTGAGGGCCTAGGTTTCTGTACTAGAGCACTGCCAAAGGCTCTACTTTTAATTGTATAGATCCTGCTGTTGTTTGATTTACCAAATCCAGTACCTCGCATTAATCCAAACAAAACTCCATCAGCCACCCCTCTGCCCGTTGTGTGATATTACTGCCACCTCCCCTCCCCCTTCAATTTTAAAACGCCCATTCCTCTCCAGACGGCCTGCACACTCCGGCATTGAGTTTCACAAAGACCCTGAGCTTGGTTTGCCTTGTGTGGTTAGGGGGAGGAGGGACAGATTGCAGACACAGTCAGTGGGGAGGAGAGGCTGGACAGTAATCAGCGGCCTGGTATCATTTCATGGTTTTAGGAAAAGGCGAGTCGCACGTTAGAGGTGGGTAAGAGTGATTGGTGCTTTGGGGTCAGAAATTAAGCTCTTCCTTCGTCTCTCCTGTTCAGTAACAAATATCCATTTGAGACCCTTCATTCGGCAGAGTGTGTCTGCAGGATTTCTTTCCGAAATATTGCAGACTACAGATAATAGCAATTAATCAATGGCATAGCACGTCACTCAATATCCTACAGTTGAGGCAAATATCTTGCATTTGTTTAACAATACAAAGGGTTTTGTGTACTTCAGTAATGGTAACCTGATTATAATAAATCCACACCGAACTGAAAGTGGGCACTAAAATATGACCCAAAATCTGGGTATGGCAGTGTGGTGGGTAGTGTCCCTGTCTCTGAGCCAGAACTCTGGATGTGATTCCAATTCCTGAACTTGTGTGGTAGTGTTCCTAGCTCTGGGCTAGAAGGCCTGGATTTAAGTCCTGCCTGTTGCCGAGGTATGTCACATCATGTCAGGACAGTCTGATGAACAAACACACAGGAAAATACTGTTACAGCTTCATGGGTATTGCTGAGTGATGCGAGTCCCTCCCTCTGGGCACAAAGGTCTCGGTGTAAATCACACAGAAGTTTCTCATGATAAATCAGAACAAACTGATTAAAATGGATTTAGAATTGTGACTTGATGGATAAGGGAGCGGTGTCAGTATTGAATTTCAGAATTTAGGCCCGGGGTGACTGAAAGTACAGCGATTCGTGTTGATTGGAGTCACATTTCGCAGCAGTAGTGGTTTATAAAATCAAAATGGCCACGGATAGGGTGAGTAGTCAGGGTTTGTCCCCAGGTTTGGGGCGTCCAAAACTAGAGGGCATTGTTTGAAAGTGAGAGGGGAAAGATTTTGATGAGGCCTAAAGGAAACAATTTCACACAGAGGGTGGTGTGCATAAAGAATGAGCTGCCAGAGGAAGTGGTGGAGGCTGGTACAACTACAGCATGTAAAAGGCATCTGGGTACTGACAGACCTGCCGAGCTTTTCCCGAAATTTCTGCATTTGTTTAAAAATGCAGTCATTTTAACACAGGTATTCTGAATACATTAAATATTTTATTTTTTAGACGCAGGGCCATGAAAACATATTGCAAATCAGTCGAGACCATTTTCTGCGAAGGGTATGGCTCTGTCTATGACAGCAGCAATGATGCACCTACATGGAACAGGGAATGTGATGGAGACATAGTTTGGACAATGTACAAGGAGACCTCACATGGTCCAGTTTGGGAGAGGATAACATTACTGTGTGATTCAACTCAGAGAGGGAGAAAATGTAATCTGCCTGAGAAGGAATGGCCTATTGCACTCTCTCTCCTTCATTGTTCCTCATCACAGCAATGTGTGCAAGCTAAAAAATAAATTCTACAGTCATCGTTACTTTTATAGAATCACTGCAGTGTTGAAACAGGCCCTTCGGACTAACATGTCCATACCAACCTTCCCAACCCACTTCCCTATATTTGCCCCTGACTAATGCACTAACCTAGAATTCCCTGAACACTACGGACAATTTAACATGACCAATCCACCTAACCTACACAGTTTGTGGGAGGAAACTGGATCACCCATTAAAAGCTCACACATATAAGGGGAGTATGTGTAAACTCCACACAGACAGTCACCCAAGGCTGGAAACGACCCCAAGTCCCTGGTGCTGTGAAGCAGCAGTGCTGACCACCGTGCTGCACTTTGGGTGATCCCGACCAGAATTTACTGGAATCTCCTCAGTGCCTAAAACAAAGGGAATTCTGCCAAATCCAACTCTCCCAGGCTGTGTGTGTACAATATCTTCAGAAGCAGAATAACGTTTTGGACAATCTCAATTTTTACTTTTGTCATGAGTTCCAATAATATCTGGACAAAGTTCTTTCAAATTAAATTGCAGAAATTTTGTTAATCTGTGTGTATTTGTGTGTGTGTGTGTTTGCATGTGTGTGTTTGTGTGTGTGTATGTGTGTGCGTTTGTTTGTGTGTTTGTGTGTTTGTGTTTAGAAAGGGAAATATTAGACCATAAGACATAGGAGTGGAAGTAAGCCCATTCGGCCCATCGAGTCCACTCAGCCATTTAATCATGGCTGATGGGCATTTCAACTCCACTTACCCGCATTCTCCCCGTAGCCCTTAATTCCTTGTGACATCAAGAATTTATCAATCTCTTCCTTGAAGACATTTAGCGTCCCAGCCTCCACTGCACTCTGCGCCAATGAATTCCACAGACCCCTCCACTCTCTGGCTGAAGAAATGTTTCCGCATTTCTGTTCTGAATTGACCCCTTCTAATTCTAAGGTGTAACGGAAACAATTTCTTAGCGTCCACCCTTTCCAAGCCATTGATTATATAATTGCAATACCCAAACAGTTTACCATTCATCTTTCCACCACAGTTTGAGTAACATTGCTCTGGATCAAAAACGTGTTGTTTTAGCAGATTAAAGAAACTAGCCTGACTTGTTCCTAAAACTGACCCTGACCCAGTCTGAGACCGATATCATCGGCCATATCACTAACCTGGTTACATTTAATATTTGTTGTGAGCAATGGAGGTGTGGGACTAGAAAAGGAAACAGTGACTCCAAAAGCCGGGGAACTATAATCCAGTGAGCCTGATGTCAGTGGTGGGTAAGTTGTTGGAGGGGATTCTGAGGGACACGATTTACATACATTTGGGAAGACAAGGGCTGATCGGGGTAGACAATGTGGCTTTTTGCATGGGAAATCATGTCTCATTAATTTGGTTGAGTTTTTTGAAGAGGTGACAAAGAAGATTGATGAAGCCAGTTTGGTAGACATTGTCTATATGGACTTCAGCAAAGTGTTCATTTGAACAGCAAAAACAAAGAAAATCTACAGCCCAGGAACAGGCCCTTCGCCCTCCAAGCCTGAGCCGATCCAAACGTACAGTCTAAACCTGTCAGTCAATTCTTAAGCAACACTATCCGTCTGCTCCCCACCTACTCATGCATCTGTCCAGATGCATCTAAAATGAATCTACCGTGCCTGCCTCTACCACCTCTGCTAGCAACACGTTCCAAATGCCCACAACCCTCTGTGTGAGGTACTTACCGCGTGTATCCCCCTTAAACTTTCCACCTCTCACTTTGAAAGCATGACCTCTCGTTATTGAATCCTTCACCCTGGGAAAAAGTCCGTCTCTATCCACCCTGTCTATACCCTTCATGATTTTGTAAACCTCAATTAGGTCCCCCCCTCAATCTCCTTTTATCTAGTGAAAATAAACCTAACCTACTCAGCCTCTCTTCATAGCTAGTATTTCATTCTGATTGGTAGATAGATTAGTAAGTTTAAGTCACAAATGATACAGAGGAAGCTAGTCACAATTGGCTTGAAGGAAGAGGGATATTTTTCAGCCTGGAGGCTTGTGAGCAGCAGTGTGCTGTAAGAATCAGTACTGAGTTCACTGCATTTCATCATTTATGTAAAGATTTAGATGTGAATATTGGGGCCATAGTTAGTAAATTTACAGATGACATCAGAAAGGTGGTGTAGTAGATTATCTCAGAGTACAACAAGACCACAATTAGATGGGACAAAGGGGCGAGGATGGACAGATGAAGTTTAATTTAGATAAATACAAGGTTTTGTATTTTGTGAACGCACACCAGGGCAGGAATTATACACTTAATGATAAGGTCCTGGGGCGTGTTGTAGAACAAAGGGACACAGGACTGCAGGTATATTGTTCCTTGAATGTGGACTCGCAGGTAGACAGAGTGGTGCAGAACACATTTGGCACATTTGTCTTAATCAGTCAGAGCATTGAGTATAGGAATTGTGGTGGGATGTTGTATCTGCACAGGACGTTGTGAGGCCACTTTAAGAATACTGCGTACAACTCGGTTTTCTGCAGAAATAACTTACCCGGATGTTCCAGGATGGGAGGTTTGAGCTTTAGTGAGAGGTTGATGAGGTTGAGGTGTTTCCCCCTGGAGTGTCAGAGGCTGAGGGGTGACATTATAGAGGTTTATAAAACCACCAGGGGCATGGATATTCTGAACAGCCACGTTCTGCTCTCCAGGATAGTGGAGTCCAGAACAAGTGGGCTTAGGTTGAAGGGGAGAGGGCGAATGATTTAGAAGGGACCTGAGGGTAAATGTTTCACACAGAGAGTGGTGTGTGTACAGAAAGTGCTGTCAGAGGAAGTGCTGAAGGCGGTTACAATCACACATTTAAAAAGTATCTGAAAGAGGAGAGATATTTACCAAATTTTGGCAAATGGGACTGGATCAGATTTGATATCTGATCGGAATGAACAGATTGGACTAACGGGTCTGTTTCCATTCTGAATGACTCTCTGATTCTATAAGAAGGATGTTGAATAATTCTGAAAGGACCTTTCAAGTGGGAATTCTCTTCAGTGGAAGGTTATCGTGCCTCTATGTTCACATTGATTGAAAGCTGCATTAGTTAAATATTTGACAGAGAAGTAAGTCACCGATAATGGGATATAGACAGGAAAGTGGGGCTGAGACCCCAACCTGATCAGCCACAATTTTAGTGCCTGGTGGAGAAGGTTCAAAGTATCTAATGACCTACTCCTGCTCCTCAGTCCCATGTTCCTGTGTTCCATTCAGCCCCTCATACCTGTTAGACAGGGACAGTTGGAGGCCACTTACTCCTATAATCTGGTGCACAGAAACAGAGGAGACCATTCAGCCTCTCAATACTGTCACACATGCTTTGAAGTGATTTGGGAAATGTAATTGGAAAATCCAGGCACAGGTATGAAAGAGGCCCCTCATCTCTCTTCACAGAGCTTCCCCTCTCTGCAACTTGTGCTTCATTTGTTGGTCATGTTGTAGACCCAGATTCACTGTGAATACAGCCCCCACAGCTCAACCAGAGTTGGCTCACAAAATCCTCTGGTCTCCCTGACTGCAACATTCAGTAATTGCACATTCATGAAAATAACACCCACTAACTCTCCAATAACAGAATGGGAGAACATCAGGAAAAGGGACAGGTCGTTCACCCCCCAAGCCTGCCTTGCCCTTCACTAAGATAATGACTGATCTGCTCTTGGTCTCAAATCCTCTTTCAAACCCAATTCTTCATAGCCCTCACCTCTCTGTCAGGTCAATATCCATCTACCTCCTCTTCAAATACTTTCAGTCATCTAGCTTCCCGAACACTCTTGAGAACAGAAATCCTGACATTCAATCCCACCTGTTTGAAGAAAACACTTGCTGCTGTTATATCATGGTTTATTGATATGAACAAAAGAGGTTGAGACAAGGGTTCAGGTAGAATGACCGACCCTGATATCAAGGCAGTGGTTGACATCTGTTGACATCAAGGAGCTTAACAAAACTGGACTTAATGGGAATCAGAGTAACCTCTCCAGTGTTTGGGGTCAAACATGGCACAAAGGAAGATGTTCATCATCTCTGTCCTGGGTCACCTCTGGGAGATCCTCAGGGTAGCTTCCTCTTCACAAACATCTTCAGCTGCTTCATCAATGTCTCCCCGCCCCCACCCTCCCCACCATAAGATCAGAAGTGGGGATGGTCGCTGAAGATGCCACAATGTTCAGAACATTTTGTTCCCCCCTCAGCTCCTGAACTAGTCTGTGTCCGTGTGTAGCAAGACCCAGACTCCATTGAGACTTGTGCTGTTAAATGGTCCGTAACATTAATCTACCAGCACTGCCTGTCACTGCACATTGCCACAGTAAAACAAGAGTTCATTCAGCACGTCACGCTGGTTTCACAGGAATATGAGGAAGTCATTCAGCCCATTGACACTATTGGAGAAGAACAGGGACAGCCCATTCAGTGCCTCCAGCCTATTACTCAGGAAGAGAAGGAGTCTAGTGTGATGGACCACACGAGAGCTCCTCGAAAATATTTGAAGGCGGTCACCTCGACTCTATTTTTTTTATTTTAATGGGAATATAAAGTGACTGTTCCAGATGCAATGTGACAGGGCAAACTACTCGGTGTGAAGCTAAACACTACTTATTGAAACGGGTAAGATAAAATGAAAGCAAAGAAACAGGAATTTAGAAAATCATAATTCCATTAGACAAGTTAACAGAATAACAAATCTAGGAACTATTACTAATGAACTGTACCCATATAGGAAAATCCCAAAAACAAAGCCCCTGGCAGAAAGGAAAATTCAGACACAGATCGTCACAAACATTTCTCTAATCCGGGAATTAAAAACAGCACCAAGAGAAAATTCAGAGAGAGTAGCACCCAGGAGATAGTCACTGAAGATTCCAACTCTGTGCAGACCCCAATAGTTTCTGATACTACTGAGAAACCAAAACCCAGAGATCGTAATTTGTGAGAACTGGCCACACCCATTCAGGCTGCATTAAAATAAACCCAAGACCTCCCTATCAATGTGTCTTTTGGAAATATACCTGCTACACCTCGTGTTTCAGCATCACCATTTCAGATTTTACAGCTCTGCAGATGAAACTCTTAGGTTCTTCACTCTACCCTCATGATCCTGCCATCTGTATCTGTGGTAAGGAGATCATTCCTTATAAAGGAGATCAAATCTGTAGAGAGCGCCCCAAATGCTCTCTCAGCAAGGCTCGACAACAGCAGGAGGATGGCTTTACTCATGTACTCGAATCATCTTACAATGAAGGACAGCATACCATTGACTGCACCCATTACTTACACAGGGTTTGATTCGGAGCAGTCAGCATAGACTTGTGAGGGGGAGATCATGCTTCCCAACTTTGTTAGAGTTCTTTGATGAAATGACCAAGAAGGTTTACGAGGACAGAGGTGTAAATTTAGTCTCTATGGATTTCAGTAAGGCCTTTGATAAGGTTGCACATGGCAGGCTGCTCTGGAAGGTTCATCACGTGGAATGCTGGGGGAACTGTCCAATCGGATACACAGTTGGGTTGATGGTCGGAAGCAGAGGGTTTAGTGGAAGGATGATGGTCAGACTGAAGGTTGTGTCCATTGCTATTTGTTATGTATGATTTGGTTGAGAATATACAAGGCATGATTAATAAGTTTGCAGATGATACTAAAATAAGTGGTAGCGTGATCAGTGAGGACGTTTATCAGAAATTGCAGCAGGACCTTAATCAGGTGGGGAAGTGGGCCGAGAAATGGCAAATGGAATTTAATATAGATGTGTGAGGTCTTGCATTTTGGAAACTCAAATCAAGGTAGGAGTTTCATGGTGAATGGGAGGGTCTTAAGGGGTGCAGTGGGCAGAGAGACCTTGGTTTTGACGGGCACGGTTCCCGGAGAGTGGAGTCACAGGTAGACAGGGCAGTGAAGAAGGCTTTTGGCACATTGGCCTTCATCAGGCAGGACATTGAGGATAGAAGTTGGGAAGTTATGTTGCAGTTAAACAGGACTTTGGTAAGGCCGCACTTGGAGTATTGTATTCAGTTTTTATAACCTTGTTATAGGGAGGATGTTATGAAATTAGAAAGAGTGCAGAAGAAATTTACAAAGATGTTGCCAGGACCCAATGGTCTAAGTTATAGGGAGAGGTTGGAAAAGCTAGGACCTTTTCTTTAGCGTGTAAGAGACTGAGGGAGTCCTTATAGAGCTGTATAAAACCATGAGGGGTATGGATCGGGTTAATGCTCTCAGTCTTTTTCCAAGGTGTACAGAATCGAGGAGTAGAGGGGATCAGTTTAAGGTTAGAGGGGAAGGAATAAAAGGGAACCTGAGGGGCCACTTCTTTACACAGAGGGCTGGTACATGGATGAGCTGCCAGCAGATGTGGTTGGTGGTGGGGCGGAGGGGGGGGGTGGGTGGGTGGTGTACATTAACAACATTAACAACATTTCAATGCATTTTCATAAATATGTCGATAGGAAAGGACTGGAAGGATATGGGCCAACTGCAGGGAAATGGGGCTCAGGTGGATGGACATTTACAAGGTGAAGATGAACCCCTCTGTTAATTAAAACCAAACACCCAGAAAAGCTCGCCTCACCTCGTAATCTGTTAAAATATGAGCGACACAGATCTCCTGTATTCAACTATTTAAACAAAAATTAACAAGTTAGTTTCTTAACCTTAATAGTGAACACTAAACAACAACTATTGACAAATACAAGCCCCTCTTTTCTTAGCTACTTAATATCTGACTCCAACTCTGTAAAAATATGCTGTTCCAACAGCCCACATATAAAACATTACAATCTCAAGAGCACACAGTCTCCATCTTCCCCTCTGTGTTCACTCTTCCAGCTGCTGATCTACCCGGGTCATTTTTTTTAATTGCAAGTAGGTTTAGATGAACATGTGTCTTTGATAGAGAGTGTTTGAGATGGCCAGTTAGCACTCCTGCTCTACAGCAGTTGCTCTGCTGTTGGATGGCAGCAGCTCTCCCACCAGTGTTCAAAATGCTGGTTATGCATACTCCCCATGATATAGTAATTCTCATAATTTGGTTGCTTACCAGGTGTCCAAACAATAATATTCAAATTCCATTGGCTTCTAGTTTACTGAGCGTTATTTAAACACTTTGGTTGCATTTGACTGGCTGTCAAAACAGCAACCAAAACTCAGGTATCCATTTCTCAGCTAATGGTGACATGTGGAACAGTTTGACCTTTAGCTGGCATCTGTGGCTTTAATTTCTATTCGGCAAAACCCGTTCTGTTTTAAAGTACTCTACATGTTTTTGGCTTCACAACATCTCCCTGCTTCAGAAAATAAAGTGAACCAGCAGAATGAAAAGATGACTACATTTCTTCTCCTCTAATTTTAAATCCAATTTTATGAAATACAAAAAAATTTTTTTCTCAGTTATATCATTCATATTAATTCTGCACACCATTATAACACTGGAATAACACTAAATCTTATCGACACTTTTTCCTTTAAATCCGCGATAACACATCTGCTATCACATTGTAGGAGCCGCAGCATGTACCTTTTGTAAGTTTAAAGTCAGGAAGGTAAAACTCCAATGAAATAGTCTCATATTCTGGTCTTTAACTATTCCAAAAAATGCGAGAGATTTGTCATTGTCCAAAACCATCTCCGACAATTTGTTTGTCATATACACGTTAAAATATTGTCAGGCCAGTGCGAAACATAATCATTCTTGTTCAATAATGCAGATTTTGTATCTTTGTTCTTGTGGATATTGAGTTTTTTCGACAAGTAGCCAATTAGCCATTCAGTTCCATCATCCTCTTTCTGTATCAATACATCTCTGACCCCGATATCCTGAGCATCAAACACAATTTTCAAAGGGTTTCAGAATATTTGGTGTGGCTAAAATGGGTGCGGTGATTAATCCTGCCTTAAAATTCTCAAATGCCTCCTAGCATTGTTCTGTTCACCACAATTCTGTGTTCTCCTTTAATAAATCCATCAGTGGTGCCAATACGCTGCTGAAGTTTGGAACAAACTTCTGATAGCATCCACTCAGTTCCAAAAATTGAAGCATCTCTTTCTTCGAGGGTGGTTGTGGAAATTCCTCAAAGCCCTTTGTCGTTGTGTTCCATGGGGCCAACCTTCCATGTCCAATGTAATATCCCAAGAACGTCCCCTCTACCTTCGCGAATTCTGTTTTCTTTAAGTTTATTACCAAGTTTGCTTCTTGTTCAACATGATCTGTCAACTGTAATATGTGAGCTTTTAATCACTTGCTAAAGATCACCACATCATATAGATAAACTACACAATTTGTTCATCTGGCCACAGCTCTGTTCCTGAGTCATAAATGTGTCTGGAGCACTATTCATCCATATAAAATACTCGATAAAATTTTTTGTCATCTCCAGTATCTTTACCAGATAGCTGAACTGACTCCATATTTTTTTTTAATTTGAAAGGGGCCACTAAACCTGGCTTTGAAGGGATTACCTACCACTGGTGGCAATACTAATACGTTATCCCCACGGGATATCTTCAAAGTTTCAGTGTTTTTATCTGCCACCTGCTTCACTGTATGTTGTGCTCTTCAGATACTATTCAGATATAATATTTAGCAAACTCACCTACTCCATCTACTGTCTCCTTCACCTCACACACAGAATCCAAGTGTGAGATTTCCGACTTCGGTCCTGTCAATTTATATTTAATTAATTTCAAAGGACCTCTCAATTCATGTATGAATATTAACTCAAAGGAAGTAAAGTGAATAGATTTATTTGGGGCATCTCTAATGGCAAACAATATAATGGGACACCTTTATTCCAATCATTCGGGTAATCATAACAGTACGCTGTGAACATGGTCTTCAGCGTCTGATGCTAACTTTCCAAGACTCCCTGGTATTCAGGATGGGACGAACTTGATTTAAACTGCTGCATGCCGAAGCTATCCATGACTTCCTTAAACAGCTGAGCGGTAAAATGAGATCTTTGGTCTGACTCAATCTTACTGCCTAGCCCACAGCGAGTAAAGAAAGCTACCAACCCCTCCACCTCCCTTTTTATCTTAACATTCCGTAATGGAATTGCCTATGGAAATCTGGTAGACATATTCATTATGGTCAGCAAATATAGTTTTCCACTTCTATGTTAGGAAGCGGAGCTACACAATTAATCATAACCCACGTGAAATGTTCTTTGAATGCAGTAATTGGCAAGAAAGGTGCTGGTTTTATTCCTGCCTGTTACTTACCTACCATTTGGTATATATGTCATGTGCAAAAAAAAACCCACGTCCTTGTGCATTCCAGGCCAGTGGAAATTCTTCTGAACCTTAGCCAGAGTCTTCTGTGCACCGAAGTGACCGCCTGCAGTTAGTATATGAGCTAGCCATAACATTGTGTGCTACAGGTAACACAATGTGGTGTACTTCAGCCCATTTCCCTTCTGCAGTAACCTATCGGGGTCTCCATTTTAATGTTATGATTCTATCTTTAGGTTTTAACGTTCAACAATATATTCTGATTCCTTTTCTGTGTGTGTGCATGTGTGTGTATATATCTGTTGTAAGTCCATTAGCCTTTCTGGACTAAACCCCTCTGCCTGATCCTCTGCCTGTTCAGGTTTTTCCTGCACCGTTACATCAAACAGGGGGTCAGTTCACTAAGCATCAATTCATTTGTCTTTTTCTTTCTTCCTGCTGTACCTTATGACAGTGGGATCTTGTTACGACACACTCTGGAAAGATTCCTCGGTATTTTTCTTTTAACACCCCAATTCCCTAGACTTCTTTTGGCTTCTCCACCACAAGGAGTGCGTCTCCCACCTCGCCTCCTGCTAAATCGTTCCCAAGAACAAACTGTATTCCTGGAACTGACACTCTGTTACTCACTTTCACTGTTACTTCCCTAATCTTGATTTGGCATTCCATCCTGATGTTACACAAGGTAATGCTTAATTTCTGTCCCCATTCCACAAATTATCACACTCTTGATTAACATGCCAGAAAGAGTGAAAATACTTTCATCTCTTAGTATTAGCGGCCGAGAGAAATTGAGGACTGCAGATGCTGGAGGTGAGAGTTGTAAAGTGTGGGGCTGGAAAAGCACAACATGTCGGCAGCATCCGAGGGGCAGGAGAGTTAACGTTTCAGGTATAAATCCTTCATCAGGAAAGTGGGGGGTAAGGGAGGGGGAAGGAGGTTGAGAAATAAATAGGAGGGTGGGGTGGAGCCGGGTGGAAGGGAGCTTGGAAGACAATAGGTAGATGCAGGTGGGTTGTGATGGTGACAGGTCGGACAGGAGGGTGATAGGACTCCTGTCGGTGGTAGGACAGCTGGAACCCTCAAACCGTATAGCATCAAAGTTGACTTCACCTAATTCCAAATCTCCCCTCCACCAACCTCTCCCAGATCCAACCGTTCAACCTAGCACTGCCCTCTTGGACTGCCCTAACTGGCCATCTTCCTTCCCACCTAACGACTCCACCCTCCCCTCCAACATATCACTATCACTCCCACCTACATCTTCTTATTGCCTTCCCAATGACCCTCCCACTAGCACAGCTACTCCCCTCGTATTTATCTTTCAGCCCCATTGTCCCCCCACCATGTTCCTGTCGATGGGTTTCTGCCTGATATTCGATTGTCCTGCTGTTTGGATGGTGCCTGATCTGTTGTGCTTTTCTGGCGCCTCACTTCTCAACTATTACAGACTGAGCAGATTCCGTAACTCACAAAATTATAACTTCTTGTCCTTCTGCCCCGTGCTTTCTGAGGAAACTTTATCTACAGAGATGAATTCTTTCAGCGATCAGGCACTGCCTCCATACCCAGCTCTTGTCTAGGCTGTGCACTCTCCTGCTGCTCCTCAGCTCTACTTGGGGTCTCCTTTACCAGTTTCACTAATTCCACTGGGCTTAGCCTCTTCTACCACATCATTCCCCAAAGTGCCTTCATTCAACGCCCAGCACGATGTGTCCCAGCTTACTGCAGTGAAACCACCTTTTCCCAGTGCCCTTCTTAAACCATCGGCACTGTCATTTTATGTTTTCCACTCCCTTATAGTGAGAACACCTGGGGCCTATCACCATCTTTCAACCCCCTTGGGCTTCTTGCTTCACCTGTGGGAAAGTATTGTGCCCTACTGTTCGCTTTGTAATGTGTGATCTTCCCTTCTCCCAATTTCTATCCCTCACAGGATGAAACTCCTGCCAGAAGCTAAATATTATCTCATACCCCAGTGCATATTTACCTGCCCTTTCTGCCGTGCTTCTCACTTCTTGAACTTTCGGTACATTCACATGAATTCTTACTATCTCTGGAAGTGAGTCTTTTAACTTCTCCAGCAAATTAATCTCCCTTCAAGCCTCACAGGTCTTATCCATTTTTAAGGCCAGCACCCATTTATCGAAATGACTGTGGTTACTTCTTTCAAACTCAGTATAAGACTGACCTGTTTCCATCTCTATTTTTCTGAACATCTGTCTATATGCTTCGAGTATCAATTCATAACCAATCAATATAGCCAATTTGACATCTTGATAATCTCGTGACCCCTCATCTGATAGCGCTGCACATACCTCACCAGCTGTGCCCACCATCTTAATCTGAACTAGCATTACCCACAAGTTCACTGGACACGTCATTTTTTCAAATGAAATAAAAAAGGTTTTGACATTTTTGTCACCGAAATATGGCGAGTTATTAATATAGTTGTCTACATACCTATGTTCTCCCTTCATCTCCATCCTGTTAACTTAACTTTCTTGTCCAATTCCCAACTTCTGCATTTCAAATCCTCTCTCTCTTTCTTTTTCCTTTCTTTCTCTTTCCTCTCTCTCTATTTCCTTCCCTTTAGTTATCTTCTATCTCCAGTTGCCACATTTGCAATCTAAGCTTTTTCTAACTCCACTGCAGATGCCTATTTCTCTGATACATCAAAGTGCTTGACCAACTCCATAACAATTTCAGCTTCCCTTTTCTACCTGGTTAAACTCAATTCCAACCTATTTGCTAATTCTAAAAAATGTCCTCCTTCTGTCCTTCTAAACATCCTTGGAAAATTTGGGAACCTCGTTAGTAATGTTAAAAGCCATTTCCCTCACTTTTGATTTAATCAACCACAAGTAACAAAATTAAAGGAATTTTCCCACTGGTTTTATTTGAAGATCAAAGTCGCTAATTGCAATGAGTTGGAATTTGCTGGGACTTGTATCTCAAATCTGTTCAAGTCGGTCCAAGTGCCACACGGCAAGGCCCCAAACTGTTATGACATCAATGTCGAACCCCTCTGTTAATTAAAATCACACACCTAGAAAAGCTCACTTCACATCATAATCTGTTAAAACGTGAGCGACAGAGAACTCCTAAATTCCACTAATGAACAAAAAGTAACAATTTATATGTGTGCAAGTTAGCTCGTTGAGTTTGAAGGTTTGTTTTCAGAAGTTTCGTCACCATGACTAGGTGACATCATCAGTGAGAGTCTCCGCTGAAGCTCTGGTGGTATGTCCCGCCTCTCTATTTATAGGTCTTGGTTTCTTAAAGTGGGTGATGTCATTTCCGGTTATTTTAACAAGAGAATGTAGACAGGATCTAAATTGATCCGTTTATTGATGGTCTTCTGGTGAGAACGTCATTCCTCTAAGAAGGTCTTTGCATGTCTTTGCATGTGTGTGTGTTTTGTCCCAGTCAAAGTGGTGCCTTTCTTTGTCTGTATGTATGGAACATAGTGATAGTGCGTCATGTCTTTTGGTGGCTAGTTGGTGTTCATGTATCCTCATAACACGACAACAGGACAGTTTCAATGGTCGAAAAATGATTTTATACACACTGTTTAATCAATGTTTGTGTGCAGTTAAGTTGCATTTTTCACACGTGCACAACACATTGTAAATGAACAACAGAGACACAGTTAACGAAAAGTGATGCACATGATGTATAAAATTGATAAAACATTAAAACATGATTTGATCCTCTCAACGTTCCCTCCTTTTTTAGAATTCCCTACTCTACTCTCTCATTCTTACCAGGATGAGTGCTCCAAATTCTTCATTCTCGTGTCCCAAATTATTTCAGTTAATCCCCTTCAATATGTTGGCCTGTTGGGTTCTGTCCAATGCTAGTGTCTGTCATATAATGGGAGATAAATATTCTGGCATCAGACTCAGCATTTGAACATAATACTCTGTTGTATACACACTGTACCAAGGACCACAGCACACAGGCATTGCCAAACCATTGGGGAATGTTCATCTACTTCTTTCGATAATGTAGTTTCCTCATTTTCCACATCTCCAGATCTATATCCTCTCGCTCGTTCTCCCTTTGCATGTACTGACACTGCAGAGCTCTTAATCATGGTCAGGGAAAGAAACAGAGGAAACACATTCACTTTAAACACAGAAGATGGTATTTCGCAAGGAAAAAGATTCAGGTGAATTAAACATTTGCATTAAGATCAGTTAAATGCTTTTGCAGAATGTGTCAGATTGGAAGCAAGACACGGGGAGACAGATCCTCAGCAGAATGAGAGTTTGAAAATGGAAGTATTCCACATCAGAAACCAGGTTAGGTCACTGAGTGCAGGGCTGATGGGTGAATGGGTCACAGTGAGAATTGGGGAACAGAGAGCAGAATTGCATTGCAGATATTGCAGCTCGAAACTGTGTATTCATGTAGTGCTGTACACCACAGCAGCAGGAGAAGCAGACCTGCATTCAACCACAACCTGTAACTTTTTGCCAGGGTAACATTTCAGTCTGTCATTTCCATCAACACCATCTATGGCTCAGTGACGAGTGTGGGTGAATATGTCAGAGTCAGAATCACATGAACCTTAACCTGATGCTAACTCATTAAAGCGACCGGACTTGACCAAGAGATCTGAACGAAGCCCTGCAGTCCTGTCACGTTCAGGTATAAAATGGTGATGGACGATTAAACAAATGACTGGAGGCGAAGGCTCCACAAACATTCCCATCCTAAATAATGGAACAGACCTGCACATCAGTGTAAAAGAGAAGGATGTTTCATCTGCAGCGTCCTCTGCCAGAAGTATTGAGTCGATGATAGACTTCACCCTCATCATGATGCCCAGAGAATCACAGATGTCAGTCTTCAACCAATTTCAATTGCTGCACGTGACATGAAGAAACAGCTGAACAGAGTAGATATGACACAGGTAATGAGCCCTGACACCATTTCTGCAATAGGACTGAAGACTTGTGATGCACAACAAGCTGTGTCCCTGGGGAAACTGTTTCATTCCAGTTCCAACTCTGACATCTCCCTGGCACTGTGGAAAATTACTCAGCTATGTCCCGCTCCCTAAGAGGGGAATAATTACAATCTGACCAATTACCACCCCCTCAGTCCAGTCAAATTTGTGGGAGTTCTTTTTGACACAGCTGGCAAACAGCAGAGAAATAACCAGCTCAGTGTGGTTTCCAATAGGTCCCCATGTGGAGATGGTGCTGCTGTGGAAATGTCACTGGATTACTAATACAGACCAGGCTAATGCTCTGGCAGCTGGTGGAAGTTAAAGACAATTAATAAAATATCGAGATCTCAAATCTGGGATCAGTAAAAGTGACCTTGAAGCCAATATGGATTGTAAACAGAATTTCCTTCTCCAATGTACTTTTAGGAAGTGAATCTCCAATGATTTCCTGGGCTGGACTAAAACTGACTCCAAAGACACTGACATGTGATAAACATTTCAATGGTCTCTGAAACGGTCAAGCAAAGCACTCATTTGTTTCAAACTACTCCGAGGTCTGAAAGGATGAAACCGGACAGAACACCCGGCCTCTGCATCAGTGTCGGAAACGGGAATGAGAACACAGTCCTGTCGACTCTGCAGAGACCTCCTTCCGAACATCTGAGAGCTTGTGACAATATTTACAGAGCTTTCCTACAGACTGCACAGAAACAGCGAGAAAGGAGTAGGTCATTCAACACATTGAGCCTCCCCCATTCTAGTTCATGGAAAAAGTCTCCTCAATGCACTTACCCCACATGATATACATATCCGTTAATGTGAGTAACCTTGGGAAGCTATAAAATAGGAAGTGCAGTCGTACGTTTGGTCCTTCGAGTTTGCTACCCAATTCAATGTAATGATGGTTGGCCCTTCATTTCAACACCGTACTCCTGCTCTCCCACCATCCCTTTACTGTCTCTAAATCCTTACCTTTAATCAATGTCTCGGTTTCCAGGTGCGAGCGAATTCCCCAGGTTCACCAGTCTGTGAGTGCAGACATTTATTCTCATCTCAATGCAGAGTGACCTGCTTCCAATCTGACTCACCCTGTCAGAGTTTTGTATACTTCACTGAGATCTCCATTCATTTTCCTAAACCCCGTGGAATACTGGCCCAGTCTCCCCAATCTCTGCTCCCACAACAAGCCCGTCATCCCAGAGATCAGTCTGGTCATCCTTCACTGCTCTCCATCAATGTCAGGTTTGCCCTTTATTAGGTGAGGAGACCAAAACTACACACAATACTGCACAATGTTCGGGATGATATCTCACCAGGCACTTAGCCATGCAGTAAGACACCCTTACTTCTGGACTCACATCCCCCTGAAATGAAGGTCAACACACCATTTATCTTCCTCACTGCTTTCTGTTTCTACAATATTGCTTTCAGCGACTGGTGTACAGGGAGATGCAGATCCTTTTTCGTGTTGCAGCTCCCCACTTGCTGGGTCTGTGTACACTGGGCAGCGTGCCAATCTCCATGCCCAGTATTGACTTCTGGTTACAGAACTCACTGCACTGCAGGGGCCTCAGAGGTTTATGCAGAAGGAAACAACAAACAGGAGCATACGTCCCTTTGTAGATCAACATGTTTCAACCAATCCCTTCCAAATGGTAGGCTGCCAATTTATCGTTTCCACCAAAGGGCACACCGTCTCCTCTATCCACATTGTTCTCCATCTGTCACGTATTTAACCATTCACTCCACTTGTCTTAGTCTTCTCGGTGCTTTTTTACATCCTCCTCACCCACTCACAATCCCACATCCGTTAGTGCTGTCAGCAGGCTGGGATATATTGTATCTGATTCCAGTAACCAAATGTTTAAAGGGCGTTGTGAACAGCTGGGCCCCAAGCACTGATCCCTGCGACACCTCAGCAACCGTCCTCTGTTAATTTCTATTTATTTATTTCTCGGAGTCACTGGCTGGGCCCGCATTGTCCTGTCCCTAATTGCGAAGGTGGTGGTGATCTGCCTTGTTGAACCGCTGCAGTCCACCTGCTGCTGTTGACCTCCAATGCCATTAGGAAGGGAATTCCAGACCTCTGACCCAGTGACTGTGAAGGAGCAGTGATATATTTCCAAGTCAGGATGGTGAATGGCTTGGCGTGGACCTGAAGATGACAGCATTTCCATACATCTGTAGCCCTTGTCCTTCTAGATAGACGTGGTCATGAGTTGGGGTAATGATCTCTGAGGATCTTTGGTGAATCATTTCATTGCAGCCTGTAGATAGTAAAACACTGCTGCTGGTGCTGAGCATTGATGGTGGAGCATTGTGGATGAAGGGACAGTCAAACTGGCTGCTTTGTCCTGGATGGTGAAAAGCTTCTTGAGTGTTGTTGGGGCTGCACTCATCAAGACAAATTGGGAGTCTTCTATCACACTTCTGACTTATGCATTGTAGATGACGGACAGACGTTTGGAAGTCAGGATGTGAGTTATTCGCCGCAGTATTCTTAGATTCTAATCTGCTGTTATAGTTACTGTGTTTATGTGGCGAGACCAGTGAGTTTCGGAGCAATGATTACCCACCAGGACTTTGATACTGGGGGATTCAGTGATAGTAACACCATTGAAGACCAAGGGGCAGGTTAGATTGTAATTTGCTGGTGATGGTCATGGTCTGGCATTTGCGTGGCCTGAATATTACTTGCCACTTGTTAGCCTGGATACTCTCCAGATCTTGTTGCATTTGGACATGGACTGCTTCAGTATCTGAGGAACCACAAATGTTGCAGAACATTGTACAATCATTGGTAAACATCCCCACTGCTGACCTTAAAACGAAGCAGCCTTGAAGAAGTTTTCGGTCACTGCCCGAGGGACTCCTACAGACTTGGAGCTGAGTTGACAGACCTTCATCAACCATGACCACCTTCCTACGTGTTAGGTATGATTCTAACCAGCAGGGAGTTTCACTCTGATACCCATTGATTCCAGTGTTGCTAACGCCCCTTGATACCACACAGGGTCGAAGACAGCCTTGATTTAAAGGGCTATCACTCTCACCCCACCTCTGGAATTCAGCTCTTTTGTCCATGTTTGAACCATGGTAATGAGGTCAGGAGCTGAGTGGCCCTGGTGGAGCCCAAACTGGGCGTCATTGACCAGGGTATTGCTGAGCAGGTGCTGCTTGAAAGCACTGAGACCTTCCACCACTTTACTGATGATCGAAAGGAGACTGATGGGGTGGAAAGTGGCTGGATAGGATTTGTTCTGCTTTTTATATACAGGAGATAGTTGGGGTAATTTTCCACATAACAGGGAAATGTCATTGTTGTAACTGTATTGAAACCGTTTGGCTAGGGGAGTGGCAAGTTATGGAGCACAAGTTTTCAGTACTGTTGCCAGAATGTTGTCAGAGTATGGACTATTTGGAGTATCCAGTATCTCAGACCATTTCTAGATATCGCGTGGACTGAATCAAATTGGTTGATGACTGGTAACTGAATCGTTGTGGACCACTGGAGGAGGCTGAGATGGATCATCCACTCAGCATTTCTGACTGAAGATTGTTGCGAATGCATCAGCCTTATCTTCTACACTGAAGTGCTGGGCTCTTCCATCGTGGAGGAAGGGGTTATTTGTGGAATCTCTTCCTCCAGTGAATTGTTTAATTGTCCCCAAAGTTTCTTGACTAAATGTGGAAGGACTTATACCTTACAGAATCATACCTTACAAACAATGTCAGGCTGTTGCTTGACGAGTCTGCTTATTTCTATTCACTGTTTCATGCCAGCTGTCCCATTCTAGAAACATGGCCAAGCATTAGCCCCAATCCACGAAGATTTGATTTTGTAAACTGGGCTTGGAGCTTAACAAAAAATTTTCTGAAAATCCACGTATTTTACATCCATTGGTTCTCTATCATTTGTCTGCCAGTCTGTTTCTCAAACATAATTCCCATTTCATAAATCTATGTTAGTGTTGTCTATGACCATTACTTTCAGTCCCAATAATTTATCCTAAACCATTTCCTTACTATGTTCGATGTTCCATGTGCTGTATCATTTTCCCACACCAGACTTGGTTTTCCTTGTATTGTTAGAAAGTTCTGTGAAGACAGAACGGAAGTAGTGGCTTCACAGTTTTGCCATTTCCCTGTTCCCCATTCTCCATTCTCTGGTTTCAAACCGTAAGGAAACTGCACTTGTTTTCTCATCTTTCTCACATTGACATAATTTATCAAGTTGTCACCGTTCACTCTGATCACCCTTGTGAATATACTCTTCAGAAACTCATCAATTCCTGCCTTATACTACTCAATAAGTGACCTTCCACACCATACATTCACAGGAGCATAGACTCTGTGCCAACAGCAGTACAGCACGATTTATATTAGTTCCACTTCCCTACAGCAGGCCCATAGCCTAAAATGTTATTACACTTCCAAATGCTCATCTAAGTACTTTTTAATGATTGCGAGGTTACTCGTGATAATTCCCCTCTCAGGAAGTAATCCCAAAACACAATACCCTCGAGGTGAAAAAAAATTTAAATCCTCTCTGAACCTCAAACTCTTCACTTTAAAAGTTTACTGGCTTGAGCTACTGACTAAAAAGAACAGCGGCTCTCTATCCACCCTGCCCGTGTCGCTCATAATCTTATCCTTCTGAATCACTTCCCCCTCAGCTTTCTCTGCTCCAAAGTAAACAACCTGAGCTTATCCAGCCCCTCTCCATAGCTGATATGCTCCATCCCAGGGAACATCCTGGTGAATCACCTCTGCAGCCTCTCCAGTACAATCACATCCTTCCTGGAATGTGGCTCCCAGAGCCACATACAGTACTCCATTTTGGCCGAACCAAAGCCCTGTATTGTTCTTATAATCTACGCCTTGATTAGGGAAACACAATACACAAGGTCCAATTCTTAACTAGCCCATTAACCTGTCCAGTCACATTCAGGGATGTGTGGAGAAGCACAATCTGAACTTCCCAGTGTGCTGCCATTCATTGAGTCCTCCCCTGTCTGGTTCCTTCTTCCAAAGTGCATCACCTCATATTTATCAGGGTTACATTCTATTTGCCATTGATTTGCCCATCTGACCATTCTATCTGAATCTTCCTGGAACTTAAGGCCTTCCTCCTCACTGCTAACCACCCAGCCAATCTTTATGTCAAACATACGCTTACTTATCACATCTCTCCCACTCTCCACCAAACCCCCTCCGCGTTCAAATCTATAGTTTTATTTTATGAATGGCACAAACAATAAGGGACACAGCACTGATCCCTGGGGTACACTAGGGGACACTGGTCTCCAGTCACACAAACAGCCTTCTCCCACCACTCTCTGCCTCCTGACACTAAGACAATTTTCATCATAACTTGTCAAGTTATCATTCATATTGTGAGATTTTACTTTATGTTTCAGTTTCCCAGGTGGAAATTTGTCAAAGGCCTTCTTAAAAAACTAAACAATCGATCTCCTCAAACTAATTCAATCAAATCCATTGGATGTGACTTCCTTCTGATAAAGTCTTGATAATTATCCCTGATCAAACCTTGTGACTTTGATTGGAGTTCGATATTCTCCTTCCCTATTTTCTCCTATAGTTTCCTTAACAGTGATCTAATACTCGCTCGTCTATAGTTCCCTGGACTATCTCTCCTACCCTTACTGTGAAGTGGAATCATATTAACAGTTCTCCAGTTCTCCGGCACGTCCCCTATGGTCAGATTCTAATTAAAATATTCAGTCAGGGTCATTCCTCCCTTGACCCCAACACCCTCCTGTGATACAACTCATTCAGACATGGAGATTGGTCCAAATTTATACAGAACAAAGCCTCAAATTCTTTCGCAAAATTACATGAATGTGTTCAAGATCTTCCCCATCCACCTTCTTGAATTCTGTACCTGCCTCCTCCTTCTCCCAAGTAAAATAGATGTGAAGGTCTCATGTTACAATCCATCAATGTTCTCCAGCTTGACACACAGACTGCCCCTTTGGTTTCTAATGGACACTAACTGTTTGCTGATTATTCTATCCTACTTGTCCGTGTAGAATATCGTAGGATTCTCCTTGATCTCGCCGACTTCCACTTCTCCATGTTCTTTAAAAAAAGGTCATGAATATCAAACTCTACGTTATCCATTGGTTCTACATTGCGTATGTCTCCAAGAATAATCTTGAAACCATTTTAAAACGATGTTTTCCACTTCTGGTTTTTCTTTCATTGTTACCTTCCCACACTCCCCAGTTATGTTTTTACCGTCTATATATCTAGTAGCATGTTCTTTGTAATCGAGTCCAATAGACAACCGACTGCGGATGACAAGTTACTGGTCTGTAGTTCACCACTCTCTATCTTCATCCTTTCTTAACTATTGGACAATATTTATAACCTTTGCCTTATCCAGATTGGCAAAATGCCTTTCGGGAATGTGTAAGAAAATAAAGTGAAAATCCGCGATGCAATCAACATGTCTATTGCTGCTTCCTCTGAAATTCTTATATGAAGTACATCTAGTCTGTCAGATTTATAAATATTCAATCCAGCTTTCTTTTCAAAGATAACCCCAACACTGATAAGAATGACCTTAGACTTTACTTACACAAGTCCCATGGTCACTTGGTATTTCTGGGAGAATTTCTGGACATTCTTCCAAGAAGATAGAAACAAAGACACTGTTTCTTTTCCCTGCGATTTCTCTGTTCTCTGCAATAAATTATCCTGAACGCACACCGACTGTTCCACATTTGACCTTGTTTTTATTATTTTTTCCATACATTGATAGACGCTTTTTAGCAGTCTTCATGTTTTTCTTTCATTTGCACGCTTTTTCTCTTTCTGATTTTCTTCTCAGTTTCTTGGTCATCCTTTGCTGGGTCCTACATTTCTCTGAATCTACTGGCTTACTGCAACACTTGGCATTTTTCTAAACTGCCTCCGTTCATCTATTAGGCAGATGAAGGTGGGGTTGAAAGTGATAGTCGGAGAGGAGGGTGGACCAGATTGATAGGGAGGAAGGTGGAAACATAGGAACATTCAAAAGGGCGGTGCTGACTTGGAATTTTGGAGTGGGATAAAGTGGGATTAGGGGAAATGGGGAAATGGGGAACCCCACTATGATTCCTTGTGGTCGGAGGGCCCCAAGGCAGAAGATGAGGCTTTATTCCTCCAGGCTTCTTAAGACCATAAGACATAGGAGTGAAAGTAAGGCCATTCGGCCCATCGAGTCCACTCCGCCATTCAATCATAGCTGATGCGCATTTCAGCTCCACTTACCAGCGTTCTCCCCGTAGCCCTTAATTCCTCTAGACAACAAGAATCTATCAATCTCGGCCTTGAAGACATTTAGCGTCCCGGCTTCCACTGCACTCTGTGGCAATGAATTCCACTCCAGCTTCTGGTGGCTGGGGTTTGGCGGTGGAGCAGGCCCAGGACCCTCATGTCCTGGGCAGAGTGGGAAGGGGAGTTAAAGTGCTCAGCCACAAGGCGATGGAGTTGTTCAATGTGGCTGTCCCAGAGATGTTCTCTGAAATGATCCACAAGTTGACCTCCTGCCTCGCCAATGTAGAGACGACCACATTGGGTTTAATGGATGCAGTAGATTAGGCGTTCTGTCTCCCTTCGTCACCTATTACTTTCAACCCCACCTTCATCTACCTATCGCATTCCCAGCTATCTCCCCCCTGCCGCACACCCTTCTCATTTATCTCTCAGCCCCCTTGGCCCATAAGCTTCATTCCTGATGATGAGTTTATGCCCGAAACATCGATTTATCTGGTCTCAGTATGCTGCCTGACTGTGCTTTTGCAGTACCACATTCTTCGACTCTGATCTCCAGTATCTGTCGTCCCCATTATCTCCTCACACCTTCATGGCTTGCATGATTCCGATTTATAACGGTTACTTCAAATAAAAATGAAACTATCGTGTACTCAAACAGCATAAAAGAAAACCAATACATTGTGGTCACTGTTCCCAAAAGGTCCTTTGCAGCAAAATTTTATATTAGCTCTTGTGATCACACAACACCAATTCCTGAATAACCTGATCTCGAGCTCAGTGCTCTACATAATGTTCATGTAAACCATCTCGCACGTGATCATGAAATCCATTTTCCCCAGCTTTAGCATTCAACTGGGTTAACACAGTTTAGATATAACTTAAACAGTACACTATTACTGCAGTACACACAAATGTGAATATCCATTTCCTGTTTTATAACATGTCCAGCATTTCAATTGCAGCTTTCACTTTGATATATAACTCCCAGCAATGTTTGCTCCTCCTTGCTGTTTTTGCGCTCCACCTTAATAGATTCTGTGGAATCTGAGCGACGTGGGCTCTGGGGAGATTAATAGTAGAGATCATCTCGCCACATCATTTATGATCTTCTCAAAATTTAATTTCTCCAAATCTCCCGTTATGCTGATGGAGTAGAGAAGGACAATGATTTTCCAACAATGCTCTGTATTCCCCCAGAGAGCTGAGACAGCTCTAACCTGGGTGGGAACCTTACAGCAGGCTGGTAAAATGTTGCTGCTGCTGTACAGGGTCTTAGTGAGATCACATCTGGAGTAGTGTGTACAGATTTAATCTCTTCAATGAAGAAAGGATGATGTTATATTTGAAGTAGCTCAGAGTTGGTTCCCTCAACTGATTCCTGCAATGAAGGTGCGAGCTTATAACGAAAGGATGGTCAGGTTGACCCAGTAGCCATTGGAGTTTACAAAAGTTAAAGAGTGTCCTATTTCAACAAAGATGACAGAAGGAATCAACAAGTGAAGCAAATTACACAGATAGTGGAGGAATCATTCCGTTCTCCAGCCTGTTACACAGGAACAACAGGAGGATATTCAGGTGTTCGAGCCTGTTTCGCCAAAACAGGATGAGGCTATTCAGCCCCTAGAGCCTGATATACATTTACAGGAGGCCAATCAGCCACTCAAGCCTATAACAGTAGGCCATGCTGCACCAGTATCCTGTTAAACAGCAACAGAATCAGTTCATTCAGCCACCTCAAGTCTGTAAAAACTGTAACAACTGGATGAGGTCACACAATGACTGGAGATTGTTACACTGGGATAACAGGAGGCCATTCAGACCAACCGAGCCTATTTCAACAAGTGAAGCAAATTACACAGATAGTGGAGGAATCCATTCTGGATAAGGATAAAAACTGTCTGACACTTCTTTCATGAGAAAGGAAAAGGTAATTTAGACGCATGTCTGTTGTATGGGAACAAGGGAAGATCAATCACTCCCTCGCTCCCATCTCCGGGATACATGCGGATACTGTTCAGCATTTCCACCTGTTATGGGGAAGTATGAAAAGACCCATCAGCCCCTCAAAATGTTACCCAGCAACAGGAGGATTCCATAATCCCCCAACCCCCTAACGCATCAAGGGGAGAAAGTCATTCTGGCCTTCGAGACATCAACATGGGAACACCAGAAAGACGCCAGCCCATCGAGGTTGTACACCAGCAGGATGATGAGTCCAGCCAGCCACACATGCCTCAAACTGCAATTGGAGTAGACCTCTTAAAACCTTTTGCCCATTAAACAGGAATTCAAAGAAAACGTAAAGGTTTTCGAAGGGAAGAAATTATAATAACTGTATACATTTGAGACTAAAACGTAATGATAAGCTATTGTAATTTAAGACAATTATTAGAATCCATTGTTGAGGATACTTTCAAAGTTAAACCACAATCCATCGGAGTCAACATGGTTGTATAAAGAATAAATCTAGTCTGAAGTGTTTGCTTGAGTTACTTAAAGATGTGACAAGCAAGGTGGATAGTAGGATTCCTGGAGATGGAATGTATCTGGTCTTCCTGAAGGTATCGGATATGTCGCTTCTCCACAGAGTAAGTGGTAAGATCAGACAACATGGGTTTAGGAGTAATTTATTAGCTTGGATGGAGGATTGGTTAACCAACAAAATGCAGTCAGATGGACTAAATGTGTCATTTATTTTGGGAAATGCAATTTGTGGTGTGCTATTGATTTCAGTTCTCATTTGCGATCATTAGTATTACTATACTTGGTTGACTGGATAGAAAATACGACATCACATTTTCAGATGACACTAACATTGGTGGGAAATTACGTCGGAATGATAATGCAAGAGATTTAAAAACTATATGAATAGGTTGGGTGAATGGGCAAACATTTGGCAAGGAAAATTAAAGTGAATAAATGTGGGGCTATTCAAATTGGCCTGCACAATAGAAAGACAAATTATTATCTAAATGGAGAGAAAGTTCAAAGTGCTTAAGTGCAGAGGGATCTGGGTGTCTGCTTGCATATCACAGAAAACCTGCCTGTGCGTACTGCAAACAATGAGAAATGCAAGCATAATGTCAGTGTTTATTTATAAAATGATAGAGTAGAAAGGTAGGGAGTGTTGGTGTAGCTATGCAAGGCATTAGTGAGGCTGCAACTGGAGTACAGTTTGGGTGTCCTGCAGAATGAGATATTTCCATTAGAGGCAATTCAGAAGAGCTTCATTAGATTTATTCCATGTTTGAAGTGCTTGCCTTATGAAGAGAGATTGAGCAGTTTAGGCCTATAATCTCGAGTTTATAAGAATGAAAGGAGAGCTCATTGAGGTCTGTAAAATGCTAAAAGTAAATGAAAGTGTCGATGTGGAGTGGATTTTTTTAATGTGGCGCAATCTACAAAAGAGACTAGAGAGATGGAGAGATGGCAGGAAAGTGGTACAGAGGCCGTGTTGACATCAGCCTCATCGAGCGGTTGGATTCTTCACAGATGCTCCTTGTTCTTATCCAACTCTTCAACTGTGTTGCACAGGAATGGGGAAGGACTGGATATCATACAGGAAGCAGGCACCCAGTATAAACCAGACTCAATCAGTTAGACAGAACGTAAACAGTAGGGTCACAGAGTAACCAGTACTTCGCTCTCAACTATTTACAGTCTAAATTAATGATCAGGAGGATGGAACAGATATACAGATGCTGAGTTTGGTGATGTCGCTGTGGTAAGCAAGAGAATAAATTATCAAGAGAGGGTGAAGAGTCTGCAGATAGATTCAGAGAGGTAAATGCAATAGATAATAGTTTAGCAAGTAGAATTTAACATGATATAACCTTTCGTTTCATTTACAGAATAATGGAAGGCAATAGGTTACTGAAATGGAGAGGGAATGCAGGACTTAATGGTACTGTGCACTGGGGGGTTCACTCAGACCTGTTCAGACTTGGGAGATTTTGCTCCATCCCTGATCGTCAGCTCCCAAAACACTCCAGTGACCCCAATGCTCTCCGTACACATGGACTACTTTGATGTGGTTGATTGGTGGTGGGGATGGTGTTTTGAAACGTGCATCAAGGGGGGGGGGTACCTTTATCCAAGATATATTCATTTCTTTCTTAGTGGAGACCCGATGACGATGGGAATGGCTTACTGCTTCTGAATGAAGAGGCCGTCACTGCTGCTAGGAGAGTGGGTATTCACCAACATGATATACTGTGATGGGCACACTGTAACATTAATAGAGACAGAGCTCCTTCAGTTCCTCTACCTCTCCCCATTGACATGGATACTCTGCAGATGCCATGTACACCATCGGGAATCCCACTGTACTGGATACACTCAGCAGCTCCCTGCTGAGGGAGAAGCAATCTATTTACCTCATCCACCATATATATCCTCCATCACCGAATGGTGACATTGATGTTGAGACATTGGGAGATGATGGATATGTCACCTAGTCCCGCCTGGAAAGTTCTGGATCATAGAAGCTGAATGAAACTGTGACCTGAACAGCCCCTGGCAGCACCATCCTCCCCCTGGGGTGAAGCTGTGGGTCGTGTTGAAGGAGGTGACATCGCTCTGTGACCAGCTCCTTGTTCAGTCAGTGTCCCCTCACACTCTGATCCTGGGTTAAGTGGAGCTTGGGAAGCTGTTCCTGGAAAACCCGGGGTGGATACAGCAGATCCCTTTCCTCACACACACTCACTCCGTGGTTTCAGAGCTTGCCCCTCTGCAGCCTCTGCTCCATTTGTTGTTCATGTTACAGACACTGATGCTGTAACCACAGTCCCCAGGCTCCATCCAAAGTTGGGTCACCAAATCCTCAGGTCTCCCTGAATGTCTGAGGCAGCTCAAAGCACATCCTCCAGCAAACCATCACCAGCCCCTCCACTAACTTTTCAGTAACAGGAGACAGTCAGAAACCCCTCGGCTACAGATCCCCGCAAAATGATTTAAGAAGGCCGTTTAGACCCAAGCCTTTCCTTATTTTAAACATATATGGGAAGTGTGCGTTCCAGATATGTTGTGACTGGTCAAACCACTCGTCATTTAGCAAAATATAATTTATTCGAATGCTTTAGTTAAAATCCAATCAAAGAGAAGAACATTTTGGGATAGCTTATATGTTGGAACACTTACACAACAATAGATACCGTACCTTCTAGGTATACACTGCTTGGCACAAAGATATATTCAAATACAGATTTGTACAGCAATTTTCCGATCCAGGAGATATCAACATTAACAGAGATCTCAGAGAGAAAAGCATCTATTGAATCTCCTAACCCTTCTTCGGAATGCTGCAGCTAAAAACAAAACGAGACAACCTGGTCTGTGAGAGCAGGCCACCGCCCTTCGATTGTTATCACCATTTAATGAAACCTAAAGGCCTCCTCAGTTATTTACTTAAACTGTGTTCAGACAGCAGTTCTGCACCTCTGCCTTTAGAACCTCTCTTCAAAAACAACCTAAGTGAAAATAACCTTTTTACAGTGATAGTATACTCACAACTCCACCTTTAATAACATGATCCATCAATATACAAAGATGAATTAATTTTCGACCTCCTAATCGTCATCTATTAGTACACTGAAATGCATATATAGGCAAAAACAATGACTGCAGATGCTGGAAACCAAAGTCTGGATAAGTGGTGCTGGAAGAGCAAAGCAGTTTAGGCAGCATCCGAGGAGCAGCAAAATCGACGATTTGGGCAAAAGCCCTTCATCAGGAATTCCGGCAGAGAGCCTAAAGGGTGGAAAGATAAATGAGAGGAGGGTGAGGGTGGGGAGAAAGTAGCATAGAGTACAATAGGTGAATGGGGAAGGGGATGAAGGTGATAGGTTGGGGGGGAAGGTGGATTGGATAGGTCGAAAAGAAGATAGGTAGGTGGGACAAGTCATGGGGACAGTGCTGAGCTGGAAGTTTTGAAGTGGAGTGAGGTGGGGGAAGGGGTAATGAGGAAACTGTTGAAATCCACATTGATGCCCTGGGGTTGAAGTGTTCCGAGGCGGAAGATGAGGCGTTCTTCCTCCAGGCGTCTGGTGGTGAGGGAGCAGCGGTGAAGGAGGCCCAGGACCTCCATGTCCTCGGCAGAGTGGGAGGGGGAGTTGAAATGTTGGGCCACAGGGCGATGTGATTGGTTGGTGCGGGTGTCCCGGAGATGTTCCCTAAAGTGCTCTGCTAGGTGACATCCAGACTCCGTAATGTAGAGGAGATCGCATCGGGAGCAAAGGATACAATAAATGATATTAGTGGATGTGCAGGTAAAACTTTGATGGATGTGGAAGGCTCCTTTAGGGCCTTGGATGGAATGACGGAGGAGGTGTGGGCGCAGGTTTTGCAATTCCTGCAGTGGCAGGGCAAGGTGCCAGGATGGGAGGGTGGGTTGTAGGGGGGCGTGGACCTGACCAGGTAGTCATGGAGGGAACGGTCTTTGCGGAAGGTGGAGAGGAGTGGGGAGGGAAATATATCACTGGTGGTGGGGTCTGTTTGGAGGTGGCAGAAATGTCGGCGGATGATTTGGTTTATGCGAAGGTTGATAGGGTGGAAGGTGAGCACCAAGGGGCGTTCTGTCCTTGTTACGGTTGGAGAGTTGGGGTCTGAGGGAGAGGTGCGGGATGTGGATGGTATACGTTGGATGGCATCTTTAACCACGTGGGAAGGAAAATTGCGGTCTCTAAAGAAGGAGGCTATCTGGTGTGTTGTGTGGTGGAACTAGTCCTCCCGGGAGCAGATACGGTGGAGGCAGAGTAATTGGGAATACGGTTTGGCATATTTATTAGGGTGGGAAGATGTTTAATTCAGGTAGCTTTGGGAGTCGATAGGTTTGTAAAAAATGTCGGTGTCAAGTTGGTCGTCATTAATGGAGATGGAGAGGTCCACGAAGGGGAGGGAGGCGTCAGAGATGGTCCAGGTAAAGTTAAGGTCAGGGTGGAATGTGTTGGTGAAGTTGATGAATTGCTCAACCTCCTCACGGGAGCACAAGGTGGCGCCAATGCAGTCATCAATGTAGCGGAGGAAGAGGTGCATATATATATATATATATATATATATATTACATTGACTCTGAGCATACAAATGTTCACAACTCGATTCGATTTCAGTATTTTGCTCCTGCCACAGAATGCCTTTGTCTTTCTTCATCAAAGTCTCCACAACGTATCAAAACTTAGATTTTCTCGCCCGGTCACCTGTATAATTTCAAATTTAATGGCAGTAGTAATAAGCTCAATCGAAACAGACTGATATTCTTCTCCCTAAACTTCTCCAAAAACTTTAAGGGGTCATAATCAGTGATAAAGATTTGTCTCATTTATGTTATTGGCAATGTAAATGCTGAAATGTTGTAACGCCAACGTCAAGCTCAAGACCTCCTTCCCCATTGGGGAATAAATCTGTTGATGTTTCCACTGGACACTCCAACCACACGTTACATCATGGAGCACTTCTCATCTCTCCAATAGTCTTTCTGAATGACATAGCTCCTCATGTCTCAGCATAAAAGAGTTACATCCTTCTGTACCTCTTAATGCTGTAACCTCTTTACCTTACTCTCACAGGGATATGTTTTAAGAAGATCTCACACATTCTTCTCACTCCCTCACAGAGCTATTTCAGCTATTTCAGCTTCTAACCTTGCCATTGTAACTCTCTGCTCTTCCACACCTGAGTCTCACGACTGCAGGAAGTGAATTGTTGAACCTCTCCAAAATAAGAATCTCTCTAAGAGTGTCATAGGTTTGCTCTGATTTAATACCCTTAACCACCTTTCAAAATCATTTTTATTGATCCTTTCAAACTCAATGTGCGTTTACCCACGGACGCTATTTTAGATCCCTGAAACTCTGTCTGTCAGTTTCTGGCACAAGCTCATGTGCACTTCAGATGGTTTTCTTCACCTCCTCCGACTCCCCAGACACCGCCTCTGATAGGGATGCAAATACCTATCAGCTTTGTTTGTATCAACTAAATCCACATGGTCACTGGGCACTGCATTTGTTGAACCACTTTCTCAAATGAAATTAAGAAGGCTCCCCCATCATTCTCATCACATTTAGATAATGTCTGGATGTATTTAAACAGATCTCATCAAGCCTTTGGCCACTATAGGGTTGCTCATCCTCACTATCCTCCTCATGCAGCCTACCATCTACCTTCATCACCACCTTCTATGTCAACTTTCCTCTCTAATTACTAACTTTTGAAGTTAAATCCCTCTGCTTTTCCTCTTTCTTTTTCTCTCCTCTTTTTCATTTTATTTCTACTTTTCATCATAATTCAAACTGTTTCAATTCCTTCTCATGTTCAAGACGCATCATTTGAAATTGAATTCTCGCCATTTCCAAAGACTCTGATGGCGTTTCCACCAAATGTAATTGCCGAACTATAGCTGTAATTATCTTTAATTTTCTCACAGACAAACACAACCCCAACTCCAGCTCGTCTGCCAATTCCTAAAGCTTTGACTTCATTACCTTTTGTAAAACCCCCAACTTCACTTCTTCCACACCCAGAGAACTCTCAGTGACTGAAAGAATCTTTATACACAAAACACTGTTTAAACCAACCGAATTCAACATCCGGAACGAAAGACACTAACAGCTACCATATGCGACCTTTGAACCCAATAGCCTCCTGGTGCATGCTCTCTTGTGTCTGCATGAGCTTATTCTGGATTCGCTGGTTTCCTCCCACAATCCAAAGGTGTGCATGTCATGTGAATTGGCCATGCTAAATTTCTTATAGTTTTCAGGGATGTGTGGGTTATGAGTCTTTGTCGGGGTAAATGTGTAATAACAGGGTCGAGGAATGGGTCTGGGTAGGTTACTCCTCGGAGGGTCGGTGTGGACTTGTTGGGTCGAATGGCCTGTTTGCACACTGTAGGGATTGTAATTCTAAACCCAATTTGGTGATACCAGACAAGAGTTCTCAGTTTGCTATAGATGAACCAGACTGCCTCAAACAATTTTAAGGAGGTAGCTTGGATGCAAACCTTTTCGTATTTTAAAGGTAGATGTGAAGTGGGTGTTTCAGATGTGATGCTACTCGTCAAACCACTCACCATTAATTAAAATACAATATATTTAAACACACTAATGAAAAGCCATACAAAATGAAGAGGAATTTAGAATAACTTAACTGTTGGAAACCTTAACCGAATAATGGATTGTACGTTCTACAAATGAACTGTTCAATCTGTTAACATCACCTAAACACACCCCTTGGCAAAAAGGAACATTCAGACATGCATTCTTGCATACAGTTCTCCAATCCAGGAGGAAACACCATCAAGTGAGGCTTTAGAGAGAGTAGCAGCTAGGGATAATTTTCTAAAACTTCCAACCCCTTTGGGACCCCAAGCACCCGGTGATTGTTACAGCTACAAGAAAAACCAATCTAGAAAGCCTGGTCTGTGTGAGCTGGCCATTGTTGCTACTATTTATTAAAAACCCTAAAAGTCTTGGAAGTTATTTATTTGAGCCATTTTCAGTCAGCAGTTTGGCCTTTATGACCTCTTGTTAAAAAAAAGAGAAAATAGCCTTTTTTAAAAAAACAATGACAGCATTGTCACACAATTTCGATGCCTGGCCCTTTACTCAATGGGCTTCTTCGTGTTACTGATCGCAAGGTCACCTGAGTGGGGCAAACACAGGCACAGTCCAAGTTACAAAGATGTGTCTCATAACTTCTGAAACATGCCTGTCCATGGCCATCACATGGGTATTACCGGGAAGTGAAAAACAGCCTGACACACACCATTTCAGTATTCTTGAGCTACACAATGCCAGCATTCGATACACTAGGGAGACAAAACCCAAGGCCAGGGAACGATACAGAGAGACTGAGAGATTCACATTAAAGACAAAAACAGGCAGTTAATTAACTGGGAGGAGGTTGTGGAAATATGAGGAAAAAGACAGAGCAGTGGGACTGACTGGACAAGTGAGATCTTCGAGAGTAAAATTACAAGAATGAGAACATTGAATAAAGGCATTGTCAGATCAGCTGAAATGGTTTGTTATATCAAATTCTGAATCTGCTTCACCGACCACTACAAACAACATAAACTGGGAAAAGATGACAGCCCAGCATGGAGAGCTGTGCAGACCATGCTAGTGTGTTGCTCAGTAAACTGCACTATCTGCCCAGCATGGAGAGCATTGCAAACTTTACGATCATGTGCTAACTATACTCGCATCAGATTACTATCTCCAATTGCAAGGTTTGCTCTCTCTGCGTGTGTGTATGTGTGTGTTCATCAGAGACTGAGAGAATGCGTGTGCGTGCGCGATTGGCATGGTTGAATGCGAAACTCATTGTTTGAGAAGGAACACATGTGAAGGAAACAATATTAAATATGAACAACTGGCAGGCTTTTGGATAATCGACAGAGAGAGAACGAGGGAAGCTTCATGGACAGATGAGGTAAAGTGTTTGAGAATGTCAAAATAAAGATATTGCCATACACAACAGCAATATACTCGGCGTGGACATGAATGACAGATGGATGGGAGTTTGGTGTGAATTCGAATCAGATTTGCTTTGGCAGGTTTGAAGCCGGGAGCGTCAGCAGCAGATTATGAACTTCATTAAGACTGTATTTCATAACTCAAGGTTCAAACAGCAGATGGATTAAGCCAGTGAGATACATTGTGGAGTGGTGAGTATTTCAAGTTAGAAATGGTCAAGGCAAGGTGTCAGGAATCAGCTCATGGTCAAAGGGATCAACCACAGTTATGACTCGTCTGCTTCAGCCGCAGATATTGGCCAGGGATGGGATGAAAACACTGGGAAAAGGTGGAGTTTGTAACTAGAACAGTAAACAATGACCTGCATGCTCTTAATATTTAAATAACAAAGGCAAAGATGCAATACATCGTGGTTCTCCGCTGAAACTGAGTAGGCCAACCCATGAGTAACACTGTCAGAGCAGAGGGAGACAGTAATTGAACACCTTCATTGATGCAGTTAGTAGTGGTCTGTAGAGTAAATATCTGGATTCAGAGTTTCAACAGGAACAATAATAGTGGCCAGAAGTGTAGACAATATGAAAGAACAGTATTATACAGTCATAACTGGTTTATAGAAACAAAAACTGGACAGTGACACTCACCAGGAACACCAATAATAGCCAGAAAGGGATAATAAAAATATTGAATAATGCGAAGAGCATAATAGATCTGCAATGATAAGGACAACTAATAAAATGCAAGAATATACCAAATATAATCGGATAAACTCCTGTCTATTGTTGGAATATTCCAGTCGACTGTTCTGAGATTCTGATCCATTGTTGGAATATTCCAGTCGACTGTTCTGAGATTCTGATCCATTGTTGGAATATTCCAGTCTAATGTTCTCAAATTCTGATC
This sequence comes from Chiloscyllium punctatum, assembly GCF_047496795.1. NCBI lineage: Eukaryota > Metazoa > Chordata > Chondrichthyes > Orectolobiformes > Hemiscylliidae > Chiloscyllium > Chiloscyllium punctatum. The sequence continues at coordinate 53,619 of NW_027310070.1, forward strand.
CATTGTTGGAACATTCCAGTCTAATGTTCTCAGATTCTGATCTCTCCTCCCCCTCTCTCTGGATCTGCTGATCCCTGTCAGTGCTGTTGGTGATGCTCCCGCTCATGTTATGGGATAATACATTGAACGGAGTCCATTTATCATTAAAAGATGGAAACCCTCCACTGGGATAATTAGAATCCATGGAGATTGGCATTAATCACAATTACTGAATAAATAGGCTCAGTTAACCAGTTCTGTACTCAGTTAACCAGTTCCGTACATCACTTTTCATATCAGAACATAAGAGAAGACTTACTGGTTTTGGATGGAATGGATAAGGGTGACTGAGGGATGGACAATAAATCTTTCAATGTTTTAATCATTTTTTTCCTTGCATACAAGAGTATTAACAGGACACTGAAGGGCTCTATATATGTTCCACTCTGTTTATGAAAGGAAGCAGTTATAAAATAACAGATTGGATACATAAACAAAAGTCAGGTGGGCATGTTTCTAGATACCTTAACACAAAGTATGATACGTATTAGCTGGTGTGAGGCTACTCCTGGTTTTAATACCCTGTTTTCAAATCCTTTCATAACCATGAGACAGAGCACTGAGACTGCTGCTCGGGAAGAGGCCAAAGCAATTCTGTCCCTATGGGCCTCTTACTGAAGGAAAGGAGAAGGCCATTTAGTCCATATTAGCCTGTTGCTACTTGAAAAGGTGGAACGCTGGAACATTAGCACATTTTGCAAACAAAATCAATAAAAATATAAAGGATTTGTCGCTGCAGCTGTATGAGGTGTCACTGAGAGGACACCTGGAGTACATTGTGTTATTTGTGTTTCGGTAACTGAGAAGGAATAGACCTCCATCAGATACAGTTTAATGGCTGCTCATAATCCAGGGGTTGCTGTCTCATTTAATGTCTCGTGGCTGTTATACAGGGACAGGAGGAGCCTATTCAGCCTCTCGAGCCTGTTACAGAGGGGCAGGAAATGTTTATTTAACATTCAAGTCTGTTACACATAAATATATTTTTTAAATTAGTTGTGGAATAGGAAAGACCTGATGTAAACATTAAAGTTCTAACTTCGAACAAGGCCAATTTTGAAAGTGTTAGGCTGAAAGGCTGATTGGAATACCCTGTTCACATGTAAAGGGATGGTCAGAAAATGCAAGGCCATCAAACTTGGATCCAGAGAGTCCAGAGCCAACTTGTTCCTATGAGTGAGATGGGCAAGGCTGGTGGGTGCAGGGAGTGCTGGATGGCTAGATATATTGATGCTCTGGTCAAGGTAATGAAGGAGGCATATGTCAGGTAAACAGAGCTGAGATCAAGTGAATCCCGAGAGGTATATAAGGGCAATAAGTGTATAGTCAATAGTGAAATCGGGCCGAAAAAATGTGAACGCGGGTTGGCTTTAGAAATAGGCATTTCTTTAATGAGGTATTGACGAAATTCTACAAATCTTTTAGTGGCAAAAGATTAACGAGGGAGAAAATAGGGCACCTTTAAGATCAGTAAGGCTACCTATGGGTGGAACCACAAGAGATGGGAAAGATATAAAACAAGTATTTCTCCTCAGTATTTAATGTGGAGGAAGTTACAAGAGTGAGAAAGTGAAGAAATGCAAAGTGAGATCTTGAAAAGTATCTATATTTCAAGCAGGTGTTGGACATTGTAAAACACATAAAGGTGAACAAATCCCTGGGACCTGATCAGTTGTATCCCAGAATATTGTGGGAAGCTAGGAAAGGGATTGCTCAGCCTTTTGCTGATATATCTGTATCATTGATTTCCACAGGTGAGGTGCCAATAGACTGGAGGGCTGCTGACATAGTGTCATTATTTAAGAAAGGAACGAAAAAACAGGTAACTATAGACTGGTGAGCCTGACATCAATGGTGACTAAATTGTTGGAGGGGACTTTGAGGGAAAGAATGTATATGCATTTGGAAGGACAAGGACTGATGAGGGCTTTATACATTGGAGATCACGTCTCACTGACTCGGTGGAATTTTTTGATGAAGTGATGAAGATGATTGATGAAGGCAGGAGAGTGGATGTTGTCTTTATGGAATTCAGTAAGAAAACCTAAATGTTCTACATGATAGACTGGTTAGCAAGGTTAGACTGCCTGGGATCCAGGGAGAGCTCACCTGTTAGATCCAAACTTTTCTTGAATATTGGAGACAGGGCGCGACAGTGAACATTTGTTCATTGAACTTGGAGATCTGTGACCAATGGTGTGCCACAAAAGTCAATAATGACTCCACTGCCTCTTGTCACTTATACAAATTATTTGCATTTGAGTATATGAAGTATGATCAGTAAGGTTGTAGATAATTCCAAATCTGGTGGTGTAGTCGACAGTGAAAAATGATATCTCAGAACAAAGTGGAAACTTGATTAGATGAGCCGAGGGGTGGCAGATGGAGTTAAATTTAGATAAATGTGAGGTGTTGCATTTTGGCAAGACAAATCAGGGCAAGACAGGTAGGTAGGGTCCTGTCGAAAGTTGCCAATCAAAGAGAATGCCGTTGAAATTATAGAATCCCTACAGTGAGGAAACAGGATTTTCGGCCCATCGAGGCCACACCAACCCTCTAAACAGTATCCCACTGGACAAACTCCTACCCTATCCCTCTGAGCCTCCATTTCACATGGCTAATCCACCTCGCCTACACATCCCAGGGTACTTGGAGTAATTTAGCATGGCCAATCTACACTTGCCTGTCTATCTTTGTACCGTGGGAGGAAAATGTATCACACAGAAGAAACTCAGGCACGGGGAGAATTTGCAAACTCCACACAGGCAGTCATTCAAGGATAGAATTAAACCCAGATCGTTGTGCTCTGAGGTAGCAAAGCTAGTCACTGAGCTACTGTGTCACCTGGTGGTGCAGGTTCTCCATTCCTTGAAAGTGCCATCACAGGTAGACAGCGCAGTGAAGAAGACACTTCGTGACCTTCCCTTTATTGGTGCGTGCTTTGAGTCTATGCGTTTGCATGACATGTTGCATCTGTACAGGACATTGGTTTGGCCACATTTGTAATACTGCCTTTAATTCTGGTCACCCTGCTGTCAGAAAGATGTTGTCAAACTTGAAAGGATGCAGAAGAGATTTAAAAGAATGTTGCAGGTGTTGGAGGGTTTGAGCTACAGGGAGAGTTTGAATTGGCTGGGAGTATTTTCAAGTCTTGAGGCTGAGGGGTGATCTGAAAGAAGTTTATAAAATCATGAGGGGCATAGATAAGGTAAACAGTCAACGTCTTTTCCCCAGCATAGGCAAGTCAAAAATTACAGGACAAAGGTTTAAGGTGAGAGGAGAAAGATTTATAAAGGGAAATGAGATACAACACTTTCAAAGAGAGGCTGCTGTGTGTATGGATTGAGCACCCAAAAGAGGTGGTGGAGGCAGACACAGTTACACCATTTAAAAGGCATTTGAATAGGTACATGCATGGGAAGGGTTTAGAGGGATATGGGTTAAGTGCTGGCAAGGGGGACGAGATAAATTTAGGATATTTAGTCAGAATGGACAACTGGATCGAAGGGTCTTTGACCGAGCTGTACATCATTGAGATTCTGTTGACTCTTGAGTGTATAACACAGGAACAGGAAGAGGATATTCAGGTTCTGAATTCTGTCAGTCAGCTTGTTTGGTCAATTACTGAGAGTCAAATACAAAAATACATCATTCAGATTTTGGTGGTGTTTTACAGAAACAGGAGAAAGGCTTTTAGTCAAGAGAAGCTGTAAGGAATGTGAAGAGGCCATTCAGTCCCTCAACTTCATTCCACAGGAGCAGCAGGTGAGCACAGAACCTTTGGAGCCTGTTACTCAGTAGCAAGAGGAGGACATCTACTTTCACAAACTTGGGATCAGGAGGCATCACTCAGTTTCTCAAGACTGAGACGCAGGAACAGGAGGCAGTCACTCAACTGCTCGAGACTGGGACACAGGAACAGAAGGGAGTCATTCAACTGCTTGAGACTGGGACACAGGAACAGGAGGGAGTCATTCAACTGCTCGAGACTGGGACACAGGAACAGGAGGGAGTCATTCAGCTGCTCTAGACTGGGACACAGGAACAGGAGGGAGTCACTCAACTGATCAAAACTAGGGCACAGGGATATCTGGAGGCTAGTGAGGTCCTAGGATCCTGTTACGCAGGAACAGGAGGAGGTGACAAACTCCCCACCAGTAGGGGACACTCGGAGAGAAGTGGAGTTTGCCTGTTACAAACAGAAATAGGTGAATAAATTGCTTTCGTGGTCCACACAATCCTGCCCCAACCATTCACTAAGACCACGGCTGATCTGATGGTGATTCCCTCATTCCATTTTACGGAGACTGTCCTCTCTGCAGCCTCTGCTCCATTTGTTGGTCATGTTGCCGACTCAGATTCTGCAACAACAGTCACCATGACTCATCCAGAGGGTCGGATCTAATCGGATAAGTCAGGATTTGAAGGGTCAAATCACAAGAATGAAAACACAAAATAAAGGCATTGCCAGATGTTTTGTTCTCTCACATTCGCAATCCAACTCACCTAACCAGCCAATCCATTGTACGTTCAGGATGGAGCACTGTGTAGATCCGGCTAACGTACTGCTGAATACAACCCAGCAATGTACAGAGTGGAACTCTGTGCAGCCCACACCAATACTTGATCTATAATCCTGGGCTAAATGTCCAGCGTGAGGAACTGTGCAGTCCGCACTGGTTCATTCATATATAAACACAGGGTTTTGCATTGTTCGGTAACACTGTGTTAGATCACAGCTCACTGTGGGGAAACTGGCAGCCGATGCTGGCAGTGACAGGATGTGCAGCTCCCATCCATTTACAGCTCTATATCTCCACTGTGCCTTAACAAAGGGCGCTGTGGGTGTCAAAATCATTGCAAAGGAGAGATGTAAATGGAAACAGTTTAAAGACCAATAGTTCTGATTCAGGTGCATACCACTCCAGTATTTAAAGATAAAACAACTGAGATAATGTTCAGTGAGGTTTTGTGGATGGTGCAAAGAAGATAGAGGTGGATGGTGATGTTACAGTTGTTGCACTATAAGCCTCTAAATAATCAATGCGAATTGGAGGAACATATATGCAGGTGGACTGGGGAGACTTGCAGGAACGATAGGATTGTCAGAATAGGTGATTTTAATTATGCTAACGTAGACTGGGACATCCAGATTGTTAAGAACTTCGCTGGAACGTAATATCTTAAGTGTGTTCAGGAAAGTTTCCATAAGCAGCATATAGAGGGTCTTACTCGGAAAGCGACAAACTCACATACTGTTGGGGCATAGCGCAGGATAGGTGACGGAGGTAAAGTGGGGGAGCATTTTGAGACCGGTGACTAGAATTATATGAATTTTAAAATAGTTATGGGAGGGACAGAATTGGTCCACAAATTCAAGTTCTCAATTGGGGCGAGGCATATTTTGTTGGAATTAGACAGGGACTTACAAAGGTTGATTGGAGTAGCTTGTTTCCAGGCAAAAGGATCTCTGGTAAGTGGGAGGCCTTTAAAAGTCAAGGTCTATATGTTCCTATGAGGGTGAAGGGAAAGTGAGGCAGGAAGAGAGAACCCTGGATGACAAGAGATAATCAGGCTCTGACCAGCAAAAAAGGAGGCGTGGCTCAGGTTCAGGCAGCTGGAATCAATGGAATCTCTGGAGAGACGCAAGGGATACAGGAGTTTACTGAAGAAGGAAATCAGGAGGGCGAAAAGGGGCTATGAGATAGCCTTGGCTGAGAAAATGAGGGTGGATCCAAAGATGTGTTTTCAGTATAGTAAAGAAAAAGAAGGACTTGTTTACCATGAAGAAAGACATGAAGATCTGTGAGCTTTTGGTGGGGGGGGGGGGGGGGGGGGTGCGGGTTAGTTGTCATATCTTGGTACCGTTCATATCACAGTGGAGGTGCTGTTGGACATAGTTGAATGCATAAAGCCAAATAAATACAAATAAATGTCTTGGTCCTGACCAGATATATCCAAGAGCACTGCAAGAGGCTAGAGAAGACAGGTCAAGGGTGAAAGTCCCGGAAGACTGGGCAGTAGCAAATGTTATGCCCTTATTCAAGAAGGGCTGCAAAGAAAAACCTGGGAAATATAGACCAGTAAGCTTCACTTCTGTTTTCAGTAAACCACTTGAGAAGGTTCTGAGAGATAAGATATGCATGCATTTGGAAAGACAGAGTTTGACTTGAACAGTCAGCATAGCTATGTGCATGACAGATCATGCCTTACAAATTTTGTTGGAGTTTTTTGAGGAAGTGACCAGGAAGGTTGACGAGGGCAGTGTGGTGGACATACTCTATATGGATTTCAGTAAAGCCTTTCATAAGGTTCCACATGATCGGCTGCTCGGGCAGGTTAGATCTCATGGACTCCAAGATAATCTGGCAAATTGGCGACACAATTGGCTTGGCGTTAGGAAGCAAATGGCTATGGTGGAGGTATGCTTGTCGGACTGGAGGCCTGTGACTAGTGGAGTGCCTCAGGGGTCGGTATTGGGCCCATTGCTGCTCGTTATCTATATAAATGATTTGGACCAGAGTGCACAATGCAAGGTTAGTAAGTTTGCAGATGACACTAAAATAGGAGACATCATTTACAGTGAGGAACATTAAAAGAAATTGCAACAGTACCTTGATCAGCTGGGCAAGTGGGCTGAGAAATAGCATGTGAAGTTTAATATAGTTTAAGTGTGACGTCTAGCATTTTGGAAAGTCAAATTCAGGTAGGAGTTTAATGATGAATGAGAGGGCCTTAAGGAGTGTAGTGGAACAAAAGGACATTAGAGATCAGGTGCACGGTTGTCTGAAATTTGAGTCACAGATACACAGGACAGTGAATAACGTTGTTGGCACGCTGGCCTTCATCAGCGCATTGAGTATAGAGGTTGGGACATTATATTGGAATTGTACAGGATTTTGGTAAGGCTGCAGTTGGAGTATTGGGTTCAGTTTTGTTCTCCTTGCTGGAGAAAGGATATTATTGAATTAGAAAGAGTGTAGTAGAAATTTCAGAGATGTTTCCTGGGCTAAAGGGTTTAAGTTATAGGGAGATTATGGACAGGTCAGAACTTATTTCTTTACAGCCTAGGAAACCGAAGGGGTTCTTATAGAAGTGTAGATCTTATCAAATTATGAGAGACGTGCATAAGGGTGAATACTTCAAGTTTTTTTTTGCAAAGTTGGGGAATCGAGGACTAGAGGACATCCGTTCATGCTTCGAGAGGAATAAAATAACAATTAACCCGTAGGGGCAGCTCTTTTACACAGATAATGATACACATTTGGACTGAGTTGTCAGTGGAAGTGGTTGAGGTTGGTATAATAACAACATTGAAAAGGCACTTGGACAAATACAGATAGGAAAGGATTAGAGGATACAGAGCAAAGGCAGAGAAATTGGATGAGTGTGGATGGACATTTTGTTCGGCATGCAACATCTGGACCGAAGGGGCCTGTTTCCGTCTGTAGAACCGTATGACTGTAAATATGTGTGTTTTGGGAAAGAGACAGGGAGGGGGAGACTGAGAAAAAATGTCATGGAACGATATGTTTGTAGGGGGTAGTGTAATTTTTAAACGGTTAGCTGCCTTTTAGTCTTTTCTACCTCATAGTAAACACAAGCAGACACTCAACTGTTGCCGGACCTCCCCCACGTTTATATGAATGAAACAGTTGTAACAGCTTTCCTCGATAGTTGAGAGGCCGCCCTTAACCACAGTTGTACAACATCATCCATATAAGGGAAGAACGGGAAGCTCAAACACTGATTGGCCAAGTGAATGATAAAAGAATCGCAGGCACCAGAACCCAAATAAGGAAAACAGTGGGGAATCCGAGCACTCGTTGGCCAAGGCAGCAGTAGTAAACCCAGCCCACATATACATGTATATAATGTGTGGAGATTACTATGCTTGTGTGTGGGTACCTTTGGGAACAGCACCCGACTTTGCAAAGTTGAATGAAAAGTTTTGGACTGACTCCTCCGTGTCTTTGTTCCTGGGAAGGGAAATAAAAAGTGCCGTAGATGGGGCTGGATAGCCACTTATCTCGCACAATTGGGGGCTCCTCCGGGATGAAATAATTATTGCCGGGGGGGGCAGTCTCTTCGGCTCACGGATCAAGCCTGATTACAACAAAGACGCGTCTAGTATATATTTATACTTCTCACTGATCGGCTTGGTCCGTTGGCCGTCGGCCAAGAGACGATGTGACCCGGCTCATTTAAAAATAATTTTGAATCCTGGAAAAGGAACACACGGACGAGTGCTGGGACGACCGGTTAGTGACTATACACGGGGGTACACACATTTAAAAAGGCCAGACAACTCCGTGCACGGATCAAGGTAAGAGATTCTTTTGTTCTTCCTTGTTGGCCGCGTGGTTTTGACGGTCATCTGTGAAAACGCTTTGGGCGTTTAAGACCAGGACTGAAGATAAACCACGGGAAATTGTGGTTTTGACGGTCATCTGTGAAAACGCTTTGGGCGTTTAAGACCAGGACTGAAGATAAACCACGGGAAATTGTGGTTTTGACGGTCATCTGTGAAAACGCTTTGGGCGTTTAAGACCAGGACCGAAGATAAACCATGGGAAATCAGACTTCTAAGGAAAAGTCAGGGAAGACTGCAAATGGGAAAGAAATACCCCCCGATAGTCCATTAGGTCGGAAGTTAAGTCTATGGACGGACAGTAGTAGAACGAAGGACTTAAAGAAAGAGACCATGATAAAATATTGTTGTTTTATATGGACCAAAGCACCTATCCGCGCCCCCTCGGTAGTTTGGTCCGAGTATGGGTCTGATGAAGACTGGGTGTGTCAAATCCTAAATGTATATGTTAACAGAAAACAACCGTTTGACCCAGAGGAGAGCAAATATGCCGCCGCCTGGTTGGCGGGAGACGGCGAGAGTCCCACGCGTCTCTATCCTCTGATTCCCCAAACAGACCCGAGGAAGCCCCAGAAGTCTTGGGACATCCTCACCGACGGTTTGCCACCGTCTTCCCCGCCCCCGTATATACCACCCGCGGACGACCAGGCGTCCAGCGCGGACCTCCCTCCTGCGATGGATAATTCCGAGTCCCAGCAGGCTACGACCAGTGAGGAAGGGACTGCTGGGGGGGGGTACAGGAGGGGGCACAGAACTCACCCCAGGCACTAGGAAATCAGTCCGACTCGAGATGCGGAGAGGTCGAGAAGAGGGATTGAGAGCTGGGAGGAGTGACAATATTGAACAGCTGAACCCCTTACGAGAGGTGCCGTTTGGGAACGAACGGACCGGGTTCGTAGTACAACCTTTAAATTCTGGGGATATCCGGCAACTCCGTAATGAACGACCCCGTCTACTGGACGACCCCGTCAGTGTGGGAATACAACTGGACCAATTTCTGGGGCCCAGTATATACACATGGGCTGAACTGCAGGCCATGATGAGAATACTATTTAATTACGATGAAATTGTTATGATCCGGAATAGTGCAATGGCCATTTGGGATAGGGAGCATCAGGACGGCCCTCAGCGTGGAGAGCAGAAGTACCCCTTAGAGGACCCCCGGTGGGATCATAACGACGCGGGGGGAAGGGCCAATATGACAGACCTCAGAAGCCTTATAATCAGGGGAATCCAAACCTGCGTGCCCAAACAGCGGAATTTAGCAAAAGCATTTGAAGTTGGACAGAAAAAGGATGACTCCCCGAGTGAGTTTTTAGACCGTTTGCGGGAGTCCATGCAAAAGTATTCAGGTTTAGACCCCGATGGGGAAATAGGCAAGAGCATGCTTAAGGTACACTTTGTGACTAAGTCATGGCCTGACATTCAGAAGAAATTACAGAAAGTGGAGGATTGGGCTGAAAAGGATGTTGCAGAATTATTACGGGAAGCACAGAAGGTGTACGTTCAGAGGGATGTAATAAGGGAGAAACATAAGACAAAAATGATGGTGGCAGCCGTACGGGAAGCTTGTAAGTCCACCGGAATGGGGGAGGGAGATTATGGGGTGGAAAGAGGAACGTCGAAGAAAAGTTGGAGAGGGAGAGAAGCGAGACGGGGCAGAAGTGAGAGAGGAAGAATTAGCCGTTACCATGTCATACCTTAGTGAGTCCCGATTGACAGAGATAGACCCTAGGGTTTGGGTCGCCAAAGGGAACTGGGGGGGACTCGCAATTCGACCTGTGGAGGTAAAATTAAAGCCCCAGAGCCCCGACGTCAGAGTGCGCCAATACCCCATCTCTTGGGAAGGGAGGCAGGGCCTGAAGACAGTTATGGAAGACCTAATAAAAGATGGATTGGTAGAGCCCTGTATGTCACGATACAATTCCCCCATCCTGCCGGTCCGGAAGTCGGATGGGAGCTACCGAATGGTCCAAGACCTAAGGGAGGTAAATAAAATTGTCCAAGTACGGCACCCTGTGGTACCGAACCCATACACTATTCTGGGGCGAATCCCCCCGGACCACGGCTGGTTTAGTGTTATAGACTTAAAGGATGCCTTCTGGGCGTGTCCCCTGGACAAGGACAGTAGGGATCTTTTTGCTTTTGAATGGGAGGATCCTGATACTGGCAGAAAACAACAGTACAGGTGGACCGTACTCCCCCAAGGATTCACTGAGTCCCCGACTCTGTTCGGGCAGATTCTGGAACAATTATTGGAGGGACTAACCTTGTCCCCGGCCCTTAAGCTTATACAATACGTGGACGATCTCCTTTTATCCGGACCCGCGGAGGAGGACGTCCTACTTGGGACTAATGCCCTGTTAAATTACCGAGCTGAGAAGGGGTTAAGAGTGAGTCAGAAGAAGCTCCAATATGTCGAGAAAGAGGTTAAGTACCTGGGACACTTGATAAGCCAGGGACAGAAACGAATAAGTCTGGAAAGAGTGCGGGCAATAATCGAACTAGGCCTCCCAACGACCAAGAGGGAGTTGCGGAAGTTCTTGGGACTCTTAGGCTATTGTCGGTTATGGATAGACGACTATGCCCCCCTTACTAAAGACTTGTACCTAAAACTCATTGAGGAGGCACCCAACAGAATAAAATGGGAGGAGGAGGAGAAAAAGTTAATTGAAATCCTAAAAGGAAAATTGATGGCCGCACCTGTTTTAAGCTTGCCGGATTTTAGTAAGACATTTCGCCTCTTTGTGAACTCCAGAAAGGGAACCGCTCTTGGAGTATTCACCCAGGACTGGGGGGGTAAAAGGAAGCCCGTGGCTTTCCTGTCAAAAATTCTGGATCCAGTCTCCCGAGGGTGGCCGGAGCGTGTCCAAGCGGTGGCAGCCACGGCAAAGCTGGTAGAGGAAAGCAGGAAGTTGACTTTCGGGGCCCCCTTGACAGTCACTACTCCCCACCAGGTTAGAACTATCCTGAATCAGAAGGCCCGGAGGTGGCTGACTGACTCGAGAATTCTGAAATATGAAGCCATATTGTTAGACCGAGAAGACCTCCGAATAGAAGTCGGGGGCTGCCAGAACCCGGCGGACTTTCTTTGGAAAGGGGAAGGGGAGGAGGAACTGGAACACTGCTGTTCAGACATAATAGAGTACCAGAGTAAAGTGAGGGAAGATCTGAGGGATACCCCCTTACATGCAGGTAGGCGGTGGTACATTGACGGGTCCTCTCGAGTGATAGATGGGAAGAGACACAACGGTTATGCAGTCATTAGTGAGACTGGTTGGGAATTAGTGGAAAGTGGACGGCTACCGAATGCCTGGTCCGCACAAACGTGCGAATTGTACGCCTTGCACCGAGCTCTGAGGAATTTAAAGGGAATAGCCGGGACAATCTACACTGACTCTAAGTATGCCTTTGGGGTAGTACACACCTTTGGGAAGATCTGGAAAGAAAGGGGAATGATAAATAGTAGAGGAAAGGAGTTGGTCCACGAGGAACTAGTAGCCATGATCTTGGAGGATTTGTTGCTGCCACAAGAGATTGCTGTAGTACATGTGAAAGGACACCAGAAAGACGATAAAATAGAGACCCTGGGGAATCAATTGGCAGATGAACAGGCAAAATTGGCTGGGATGGGGAAGGAAGCAATAAACTGCCTGGTAAGGATTCCACAGATATCCGAAATTACCGAAGTGCCCACGTTTACTGACAAAGAAGAAACTCTTCTCGCGTCTCTGGGGGGTACACAGGATAGGGAAGGCAAGTGGACCTTACCCGATGGCCGCCAGCTACTAAATCGACCGTTGACGCGGGACATTATTGCCCGTTTACACCAAGGGGGTCACTGGGGCGCCCAGGCACTGTGTGGTGCCTTCCTGCGCCGATATGCTCACCCTGGTCTGTACACGGTAGCCAAGCAGGTCACAGGAGATTGTATAACATGTCGAAAGATTAACAAAAGGGGGCTGCGGCAGCATGCAAGACAAGGGGGTAGGAGTCCGGCCTATAGGCCGTTTGAGTATATCCAGGTAGATTACACTGAGCTCCCCCCCATAGGTCGCCTGAAGTATCTATTAGTAGTGGTAGATCACCTGACAGGATGGGTGGAAGCTTTCCCCACTACCACGGCAACGGCAACTCAGGTTAGCAAGATTCTACTCGAGCAAATCATCCCACGATTTGGGCTACCCCACGCTATTGACTCTGACCAGGGGAGCCACTTCACCTCGACCGTCCTCCAGAATGTAGTGCAAGCAATGGGGATTGACTGGGATTTGCACACCCCCTGGCATCCCTCCTCCTCGGGCAAGGTCGAAAGAATGAACCAGACCATCAAAAAGCAGCTAACCAAGCTCACTAGTGAAATCGGCCTGCCTTGGACCAAATGCCTACCCCTTGCCCTGTTGCAAATTCGCACCCAGCCAAGGCGGGATTTGGGCGTCTCCCCTTTCGAAATGTTATTTGGCCTCCCGTTCCATGGGCCGAAGGGGGAACCTCCTGTATTTGAGTCTCGGGATATGTTTGTGCAAAAATATGTGGTGGCTCTGGGGTCTGCTCTATCTCGTTTACGCCAACAGGGACTTTTGGCACAGACGCCGCCCCTCGAGTTTGCGGTGCACACCGTCAAGCCGGGTCAGTGGGTCCTGATTAAAAGCTGGAAGCAACGTACCCTCGAACCAACTTGGGACGGTCCCTTCCTGGTACTTTTGACGACCGAAACGGCTGTCCGTACGGCCGAAAAGGGCTGGACACATTACACTCGAGTCAAGGGACCAGTGCCACAACCGACGGAGGACGAACGAACCTCTCTGATAAAGGCATCTAAGGAACAGAGACTCTGAGAACGAACTAATCGGACTTTGGCGAGTCTAAAGGAACTGTGCCCTCAGGCTACGGGTGTCGCGACAAAATGCGGTCAATCGTATTGTTAACTTGCTATGCCATTGTCCTTGGGCTGGGTCTTTGTGTGCGTGTTACCCAATTTGGCCTCCGGATGAAACAAATAGAGGACCGTCAGTGGTTCACCATCTCCGTGCTTGCCAACCAATCAACACAGACATTTAGCTTAGACCTTTGTGAGTTGGTGCCCTGTAGGACTAAAAGTCAACTGAATCAAACTAAGCAGAATCTAGAGAGAGAAAGGGGGTTCCAGGGTCAGACGTTAGTATTACAATTGTATGGTAGAGAAGGCCTAAGTAGGCTTCCAGCCCCCGGGGTTCAGGCTATGGTGTCAGTTGTCCGTGATCCCATCACCCCTGGACGGGATTGTGGGCAGAATCAGTGCAATCCGCTTTATCTGACCATAAAGAACTTGGAAAAGAACGAGGCGAGACTTAATAGAACAATACTGGGTATTAGAGTTGGGGGCCAGGCAGGATGGGGGGGGGATGCAGCTGTGCTGCACGTATATCACGGTCATTGAAGCTGAGTCTGGGGGCTCATCCACCACTGATAAGCAGGAAAAGATTAGAATAATTGAGACGACGGATTTGGAAAAGACCTTTGAAATAGAAACGGGATAGGGGGAGGCGAATGCCTGGATGGAATAGGTCAAATATACTGTGAGGAGCATGAAAAAGAGTGATTGCTACGCATGCACGAGTGCTCGCCCTAACCCTCAGGTGGTCCCATTCCCGCTGGGATGGGAGAAATATCCACGAGCCATGGACTGCATGATAAGGCTGTACCAGGACCGAGAGGCCTGGAACGACCCCACTTGTCGACCCTTGAGTTTGAAGTTTCCCCCCGTCAGGTCTGAGGGGGCGCCCCGCCCGCCATCATTCTCAGGGGTAACGGGTACGCACCAGTCCTGCGTCTCTCGGACGGGACTACAGTGGGACGACGATGTGGGGACATTGACAAGTGCAGCGGATCAATCCGGCTGGTCAATGAAACTACCGGGGGCGGGAATTACTCCCACATTCATGTACCTAGGGCAGACCTCTGGTGGTACTGTGGTGGGAGGGTTCTGCGACCGACCCTGCCCCAAAAATGGACGGGCACTTGTGCGATCGTTCAATTGGCCATCCCATTCACCCTGGTATTCGAAAAACAAGAGCAACCCCGTTCTAGTGGAAGAACTGAGAGAGCTTTGGAGACCTCTTTCGATGATAACATATATTTAGATGCCATAGGGGTCCCCAGGGGTGTTCCTGACGAATACAAGGCGAGGAACCAGATAGCGGGGGGTTTTGAGTCGTCACTGTTCTGGTGGGTAACCATCAATAAGAACGTGGATTGGATTAATTATATTTACTACAATCAGCAGAGGTTCATTAATTATACCCGGGATGCAGTGAAAGGAATAGCAGAACAACTGGACGCCACTAGTAGGATGGCGTGGGAAAATAGGTTGGCCTTAGACATGATGTTGGCAGAGAAGGGGGGTGTTTGTGTCATGATAGGCACTCAGTGCTGCACTTTCATCCCCAACAACACAGCCCCTGATGGGTCCATCACCCGCGCCCTGGATGGACTCACCACATTGGCGGACGAACTGGCCGAAAACTCGGGCATCGACTCTGGCCTCACGGACTGGTTGGAAGCTTGGTTCGGTAAATAGACGGGGGTGGTCGTTCCCTTTCTTGTCTCATGTATAGTGGTGGCAGGGGTACTCACTGCCCTTGGGTGTTGCATTATTCCCTGTGTCCGGGGATTAACTCAACGACTGATCGAAACCGCCCTTACTAAGAAAGATGTTCCCTATGGGCAGGTTGAACGAATAAATCTCGAGATGGAACAACGTGAATCCCTCTTGGGCGGGGGTAGTATTAGAGAAGGGCAGTTTGATGAACAAGCTCGGGAGTTATTAAATGCCCTGGAGAAGAAACTTACGGTTGAAAAATTACAGGCCGTAAGAAAAGACACGGGGGATTTGTAGGGGGTAGTGTAATTTTTAAACGGTTAGCTGCCTTTTAGTCTTTTCTACCTCATAGTAAACACAAGCAGACACTCGAAACTGTTGCCGGACCTCCCCCACGTTTATATGAATGAAACAGTTGTAACAGCTTTCCTCGATAGTTGAGAGGCCGCCCTTAACCACAGTTGTACAACATCATCCATATAAGGGAAGAATGGGAAGCTCAAACACTGATTGGCCAAGTGAATGATAAAAGAATCGCAGGCACCAGAACCCAAAAAAGGAAAACAGTGCGGAATCCGAGCACTCGTTGGTCAAGGCAGCAGTAGTAAACCCAGCCCACATATACATGTATATAATGTGTGGAGATTACTATGCTTGTGTGTGTGTACCTTTGGGAACAGCACCCGACTTTGCAAAGTTGAATGAAAAGTTTTGGACTGACTCCTCCGTGTCTTTGTTCCTGGGAAGGGAAATGAAAAGTGCCGTAGATGGGGCTGGATAGCTACCTATCTCGCACACCCTCTCGCACCCCCTCCCCTCTCTCAAGCCCTCCTCTCTCCACCCTCCTCTCTCCCCCTCCTCTCTCCACCCTCCAATCTCTGCCCTCCTCTCTCCACCCTCCTCTCTCTTCCCTCCTCTCTCTTCCCTCCCCTCTCTTCCCTCCTCTCTCTCCTCTTCTCGCTCCCTTGTCTCTCTCCCACCGTCTCCTACCCTCACTCTCCTAAACTCTCTGTCCCACCCTCTCTTTCCCCTTCTTTCTCTCTCCAACTCTCACTCTCCCACACTCTTTCTCTCACTCTCTCTCTTCCCTCTCTCTCTTTTCCCTCTCTGTCTATCTCTGCTCTCTCTTCCCTCTCTCAATCCGTGCTCTATCCCCTCTCGCACTCCCCTCTCTTTGTCCTTTTTTTCTCTCTCCCATCTCTCCCTCCCTCTCTCTTTTCTCTCTCTGTCTCTGTCTCTCTAGCTGTGCTCTCTTCTCCCCTCTCTGTCTCTCCGCGGTCTGCCCCCACTCTTTCTCACCCCTCTCTCCCCTCCCTTCCTTCTCTCTTCCCACCCTCTCTCGCCCTTCCCTCTCTCTCCTCTCTCTTCCCACCCTCTCGCCCCCTCCCCCTCTCAAAACCCTCTCTATCTCCCACCCTCTCGTCCCCCTGTCTCTCGCGCCCTCTCTCCGAAACCCCTCTCTCTTGCCCCTTTCGCTCGCTCCCCTCTCTCTCGCCCCCCCACTCCCTTTCTCTCGCCCGCTCTCTCTTGCCTGCTCCAACCCCACTTCTCTCACCCACTTTCTCTCACCCCCTTTCTCTCACCCCCCTCTCACCCGCGCTCTCTAACCCCACTTTCTCTAGCCCCATTTCACCCCCACTCTCTCTCTTCCCTCTCTCTCTCCCCTGTCTTGCTGTCCCACTCTTTCGCCCAGCCCCTCTCTCTCGCCCTCCCCTCTCTCGCCCTCCCCTCTCACTCTCCCCGTCTCTCTTTTTTTCCTCTCTCTCTCTATCCCTGCTCTCTCTAGCCACGCTCTCTCCCCTCTCTCTCCTCTTCTATATCTCCCCTCTCTTTCTTTCTCCTAATTTCTCTCTCCCACTCTCTCAGCTCTCTCTTCCCTCTCTCTCTTTCTCCCCTGTCTCGTTCTCCCACTCTTTCACCCACCCCTTCTCTCACTCCCCCATCTCTGTCTTTTCACTCTCTTCCTTTCTCTCTCCGCGCTCTCTCCCCTTTCTCTCCCCCTCTATACTTCAATTCTCTTTCTCTCTCCCACACTTTCTCTCCCCTCACTCTTTTCCCTCTCTCTCTCCCTATCTCTGCTCTCTCTCCCCTCTCTTTCCTTCCCCTCTTTTTCTCCCACTCTCTCTATCCCCTCTTTCTTTGCCCTCTCTTTCTCTATATCTCTGCTCTTTCTCTCTCCCCTCTCTCTCCACGCTCTCCCCAAATCTCTGTCCCCCTTTCTCTCTCCCTCTCTCTCTTCTCTCTTCCACACTCTTTCCTCTCTCTCTTCCATCTCTTCTCTCTCCTGTCTCTCTCCCACTCTCTCTTTTACCCTCTCTCTTTCTTTATCTCTGCTCTCTCTCACCCCCTCCCTCTCACCCCCTCTCTCTTGCCCACCTCTCTCGCCCATTCTTTCTCGCCCCCGCTCTCTCGTCCCGTTTCTCTCGTGCCCCCTTTTTCCCACCCCCTCTCTCTGTCCCCCCTCTCTCTCACATCGCCCTCCCCCTCTCTCTCGCCCCTTTCTATCACCCCCACTCTCTCGGCCCCCTTCGCTCGCCCTGTCTCTCTCATCCCTCCGCTCTCTTGTTTCGCCCTCCCCTCTATCTCGCACCCCCTTCTCTCTCGTCTCTCGCCCCCCTCTCGCTCGCATTTATCTCTCGCCCTCCTCTCTCTCTCCCCTCTCTCTCGCTTCCTCTTCTCACCCATCTCTCTCATTATCTCCTCCCCGTCTCTCTCTCTCTCCCTTACCCTATTTCTCCCTTGCTCCTCTCTCACTCCCTGCTCCTTCATTCTCTACCAATTTCTCTCACTCTCGATCCCCCTCCATCGCTGTCTCTCTCCCCCCACATCCTTCTGTTTCTCATTGACTGAATCTCTCTCCCGCCCTCCCTCGCTATTTTACACATTTGTCTCCCTGGTCCTTCCCTCTCCCTCTGACTCAGAGACTGGTGAGGCTGCATGTGGAGGGTGGGGTTGAGATGTTAGAGAGATGTAGGAGGCGGGAGAAGGGGGAAAATGGGGTAGAGGCGGAATTGTGTGAGGGAGACAGAGATAGCAGGAGACAGAGAATGAAGGGGAGGGGGAGAGGGAAGAGTGGTGGCAGGTGGAGAAACCGGGGTTGGGGGTGTGTGTGAGAGAGAGGGGGACGAGGGAGAGTGGAAGGGAGATGTGGTGAGAAAGAGAGTGTGTGCAGAACGGAAGAGAGGGGGGGAGAATTGAGGAGAATGAGTCGGGGAGAGGAAATTTGGAAGTCAGGTTGGAGTGGGGGGACAGAGGGAGTTAAACCCAGCTCCTGAGCTCAGGGCGCGGTGCCCTCCCCTTCCCTGAGGACCAGGACTTAGGACTGAGTCTGTCTGTCTCCAGCTCAGCTTCTCCAACACAAAGACACACAACAACATCGGTCACTCTGCTGCTCAGCACACTTTAATCAACATTTTTATTGTTTACAAATGGAAGTGATGGATACAGTCAGTGGGATGGTGCCTTTTCTCACTGGCCCCTGAGTTGTGAGAAACATTGAAATGTTTCCCTGTAACCCCGCTGTGGGATAAGGATGGACAAACCAGCACTACCCTCAGTCTGTTACCATAGCGACAGGGTGCTCCATCGCTGAAACACTGAACTGAAATGAGAAAATCCCGGATGGATTGATTAATGAGGGAATTTGATGGATGGATGGATTTGGGTGAAGGGATATTTCAGCACATTCTTCAGCTGCTGCCTGAACTTAGTCTGGGTCACAACATAAATCGCGGTGTTTGTGCAGCAACTGAGGAGCTGCAGCATGAAGCCCAATTCCTGCACAGAGTCATCGAGATATACAGACCCATACCCAAAATACCACATCCGGTTCCATATAGAAAACAGTATGAATGTTGACCATAACAGGATGAAATTTGCCGAGATCACAAACAGTAAAATGATGGATTTTTTTCGGTTTCTCATTTCAGTGTCAGACTGAGCGTCCCCATTGGTGTGAGCGCGGAGTCTCCTGCGGGCTCTGCTGGTCACTAAAATGTGTCTGACGGTGAGAACATTGAGCAGCAGAATCAGGAGAAATGGGACACACGTGGTTAGAATGTGGTGGAGGAACTCGATTGTGACCCAGACAATGGAGGATAGAACAGCGTCTGTTACATCACAAAACCAGGGGCGGTTCACCAGCCAATACCGAGCCTCGAGCATAAAATACCAGGAAATGTTCTTTAAACAGCTCAGCACAGTCACTGCTCCCAGAACCACAGCCGCCGTTTTCTCACTGCAATATTTACTTTTCAGCTTCTGGCAACAAATGGCCACAAACCGATCAAAGGTGAAAGTGACGGTGAACCAGACAGAGCAGTCAGTGGCTACATAAAGCAGGACGGCGTGGATATTACACACGGGGACGGAGTACTCCAGGAAATAAAACTGTTCCTGATAAACAATTGGAATGTGTCTCAGGATCAGGTCGAGGATAATGACCAGGAGATCCGCCGCTGCCATGGCCCCCAGGTAACGTCTGACACATGGAGACAATCCACAATCTTTATAAAGCAGGACGTAGATGGTCACTACGTTAACTGTGAGGAAGGAAAACAAACCCATTATCCATCAGCCTGGAGGCAAAATGACCCGTTTGATCGGGGACCCAGTGAGATTTTCAAATGTGTCCCTGTATTCAGGAATTTATTAAAATAATTGGAGCTGGAATAACAAATGGGAAGGTCGGAATTACTGACAAAAATGTGACATAAATCACAAGAAACCCTCCCTCCCCAAACACACAGAGACATATTCATAAGGACAGATGGTTTCTAGAACATTCCCACACACTCGATCGCTCGAGTCAGACACAGGTCACTCCTTCCCAGTTCCTAATACGGAGGGTGGGAACGTTGCTGTCCTGAAGGATTCTCTCCCAGTTTCCTGAAGACAAACGGAGTTTGGGAATTTCTGTATTTTGGTCTAAATTGTGGTCGATCCTGTGTCGTGGAGAAATGTAAACGCAGGGATAACGTATTCACCCCTTTAACTGCCTGAGGGGCCTTCGGAACAGTGTCTCCTTCTCCCTGGAACGGGATCTCTTCCCTCGGGATCTTATCGTTTGTTCAATTCACTGACGTCCGGCCATTCACAAACAAAGTCAGGGACAGAACGTTCCGGGGATGCCAGTTATAGAATGTCAGGGACAGAACGTTCCGGGGAATGTCAGTTATAGAATGTCAGGGACAGAACGTTCTGGGGAATGTCAGTTATAGAATGTCAGGGACAGAACGTTCTGGGGAATGTCAGTTATAGAATGTCAGGGACAGAACGTTCCGGGGATGCCAGTTATAGAATGTCAGGGACAGAACGTTCCGGGGAATGTCAGTTATAGAATGTCAGGGACAGAACGTTCTGGGGAATGTCAGTTATAGAATGTCAGGGACAGAACGTTCCGGGAAATGTC
Organism: Chiloscyllium punctatum; assembly: GCF_047496795.1. NCBI lineage: Eukaryota > Metazoa > Chordata > Chondrichthyes > Orectolobiformes > Hemiscylliidae > Chiloscyllium > Chiloscyllium punctatum. Next base: position 74,019 of record NW_027310070.1, read on the forward strand.
AGTTATAGAATGTCAGGGACAGAACGTTCTGGGGAATGTCAGTTATAGAATGTCAGGGACAGAACGTTCCGGGAAATGTCAGTTATAGAATGTCAGGGACAGAACGTTCTGGGGAATGTCAGTTATAGAATGTCAGGGACAGAACGTTCCGGGAAATGTCAGTTATAGAATGTCAGGGACAGAACGTTCCGGGGAATGTCAGTTATAGAATGTCAGGGACAGAACGTTCCGGGAAATGTCAGTTATAGAATGTCAGGGACAGAACATTCCGGGGAATGTCAGTTATAGAAAGTTGGGGACAGAACGTTCCGAGGAATTCCTTGCCCTGTACATGACCTTCCCCCCCTATCCACCCCACCAACATGATTTACTGTGCAAAGGCCACATATCCATCCAGCGTGGGGAGCTGCACTGATCACATCATTGCATTCTCTATAAACCGCAGATAGTCTGACCAGCACAGCAGGATGTGCAGTGATCGCACGGGAATTAATCTGTAACCCAGGAGCAGTTACCCTCCCAGCATGTAGGGACTGTGTACCCCACCCCAGTACATTGAACTGTAACCCAGGAGCAGTTACCCTCCCAGCAAGTAGGATTGTGTACAAAACCCCAGTGCATTGATCTGTAACCCAGGAGCAGTTACCCTCCCAGCAGGTAGGACTGTGTACCCCACCCCAGTACATTGATCTGTAACCCAGGAGCAGTTACCCTCTCAGCATGTAGGACTGTGTACCCCACCCCAGTACATTGATCTGTAACCAAGGAGCAGTTACCTTCCCAGCATGTAGGACTGTGTTCCCCAACACAGTACATTGATCTGTAACCCAGGAGCAGTTACCCTCCAAGCATGTAGGACTGAGTACACCATCCCAGTACATTAATCTGTAACCCAGGAGCAGTTACCCACCAAGCATCTAGGACTGTGTACCCCACCCCAGTACATTGATCTGTAAACCAGGAGCAATTACCCTCTCAGCATGTTGGACTGTGTACCCCACCCCAGTACATTGATCTGAAACCCAGGAGCAGTTACCCTCCCAGCATGTAGGACTGTGTACCCCACCCCAGTACATTGATCTGAAACCCAGGAGCAGTTACCCTCCCAGCATGTAGGACTGTGTACACCACCCCAGTACATTGATCTGTAACCCAGGAGCAGTTACCCTCCCAGCATGAAGGACTGTGTACATCACCCCAGTGCATTGATCTGTAACCCAGGAGTAGTTACCCCCCCCCCAAGCATGTAGGACTGTGCACCCCACCCCAGTGCATTGATCTGTGACCCAGGAGCAGTTACTCTCCCAGCATGTAGGACTGTGTACACCACCCCAGTGCATTGATCTGTAACCCAGGTGCAGTTACCCTCCCAGCATGTTGGACTGTGTACACCATCCCAGTGCATTGATCTGTAACCCAGGAGCAGTTACCCTCCCAGCGTGTAGGACTTTGTACCCCACCCCAGTACATTGATATGTAACCCAGGAGCAGTTACCCTCCCAGCATGTAGGACTGTGTACACCATCCCAGTACATTAATATGTAACCCAGGTGCAGTTACCCTCCCAGCATGTCGGACTGTGTACACCATCCCAGTACATTAATCTGTAACCCAGGAGCAGTTACCCTCCCACCATGTAGGACTGTGTACCCCACCCCAGTACATTGATGTGTAACCCAGGAGCAGTTACCCTCCCAGCATGTAGGACTTTTACACCATCCCAGTACATTAATCTGTAACCCAGGAGCAGTTACCTTCCCAGCATGTAGGACTGTGTACACCATCCCTGTACATTGATCTGTAACTCAGGAGCAGTTACCCTCCCAGCATGTAGGACTGTGTACACCATCCCGTACGTTGATCTGTAACTCAGGAGCAGTTACCCTCCCAGCATGGAGGACTGTGTACACCATTCCAGTACATTGATCTGTAAACCAGGATCAGTTACCCTCCTAGCATGTAGGACTGTGTACCCCACCCCAGTACATTGATCTGTAACCCAGGAGCAGTTATCCTCCCACCATGTAGGACTGTGTACACCACCCCAGTGCATTGATTTTGTATCTACCACTGAATTGTAGATTTGCAGCGTTGGATCAGAATAATGCTTGGAGAGGCGTTTTCCCAAAGTGAAGGGTTTCTCAAATCCCACACTGACCTTCTGTGAGTTCAAATTGGGAACCCATTGACTAGATTCAAGGCTGTAAATCACTCCGGGCTATCTTTTAAGCACATTGAACCCCTTGATTAGAGTCCATGCTGTAACTCACTCTGGGCTGTCTGGTATTCTATATATAAACCACTCTGAACCCCTCAATTAGATTCCAGGCTGTAACTCACCCTGGGCTATCTGTTATTCTGTATATAAACCACTCTGAACCCCTCAATTAGATTCCAGGCTGTAACGCACCCTGAGCTATCTGTTATTCTGTATATAAACCACCCTGAATCCCTCAATTAGATTCCAGGCTGTAATTCACTCTGGACTATCTGTTATTCTCTATATAAACCACCCGGAACCCCTCAATTAGATTACAGGCTGTAACTCATTTTGGGATATCTGTTATTCTGTATATAAGCCACTCTGAACCCCTCAATTAGATTCCAGGCTGTTACTCACTCCGGGCTATCTGTTATTCTGTAACACAAACCAGAGGATTTGAGCTACGGGGAGAGGCTGAATAGGCTGAGGCTGTTTTCCCTGGAGCATCAGAGGCTGAGGGGTGACTTTATCGAGGTTTATAAATCAAGACGGGCATGGATAGGAAAAATAGACAAAGTCTTTTCCTCGCTGTAGGGGAGTCCAGAACTAGAGGGCAGAGGTTTAGTGTGAGAGGGGAAAGATATGGAAGAGACCGAAGGGGCAACTTGTTCACTCAGAGGGTGGTACATGAATGGAATGAACTGTCAGAGGAAGTGGTGGAGTGTAGTACAATTGCAACATTTAAAATTCAGCTCGATGGGTATGTGAATGGGGAAGGTTTGGAGGGAGATGGGCCAAGTGCTTGAAAAAGAGACTAGAGTAGGTTAGGATATCTGGTCGGCATAGACGGGTTTGACCAAAGGGTCTGTTTCCATGCTGTACATCTCTAGGACTGTATGACTCTGCGATTTTGTGACTCACTACTTGTTATCTGTTATTCTGTGTAACCCACCCTGAACACCTCGATTTGAATCCAGGCTGTAACTCACCCTGGTCTATCTGTTATTCTGTATATAAACCACTCTGAACCCCTCAATTAAATTCCAGGCTGTAACTCACGCTGGTCTATCTGTTATTCTGTATATTAACCACCCTGAACCCATTGATTTGATTCCACTTCCTGTCATGTTAAGCTCATGTTCCCAACACAATCTATTCTCAATAATGATCAATGCATCACGGGTCCTCCTATCTGCTGGCACTACCATCATGTTAACTTGCTGATGTTTACGTACATGATCAGCTGCAGCATCTGAACAATACTGCGTCAGAATATCTTATCGTTTTACACAGAAACATTCAGCTTTTTCTATTCTTACTGCAAATCACCTTCCAGAATATTCTTTTGCACCTGCCAATATAATTGACAAAATACTGAAAGAAGGGTAGATGACATGATAGGATGTAGCAAACTGTTACACTCAGTACCTTCATGTTGCAATGTAATAATATCCAGTCAGAAACATGCCCTGGGTCAGGGATAAAGCATCCCTGGGTCTGGAAGTGGGGACTGGGCAGAGAACGGGGTTTTCGTCTGTCACTGAGTTAGTTTGGAAATCTGTGCTGCACATGGACATTTCACCACATGAAATTCAGTTTCAATGTGTGGGACAGAGAGAGAGTGAGGGACACGGAGAGAGAGAGAGAGGGGGACAGAGAGAGAGTGTGAGGGACAGGGAGGGAGTGAGGGACAGGGAGAGAGAGAGGGAGAGAGGGACAAAGAGAGAGAGGGACAGGCAGAGAGAGAGGGACGGGGGAGAGAGAGAGAGAGAGAGAGAGACAGGGACAGGGAGAGAGAGAGAGAGAGAGAGAGAGAGAGAGAGAGAGAGAGAGAGAGAGAGGGAGAGAGAGAGGGACAGGGAGAGAGAGAGGGACAGGGAGAGACAGAGGGACAGGGAGAGAGAGAGGGACAGGGGGAGAGAGAGAGAGAGAGAGAGAGAGGGTCAGGGAGAGAGTGAGGGACAGGGAGAGAGTGAGGGACAGGGAGACAGAGAGAGGGACAGAGAGAGAGGGACAGGGAGAGAGAGAAAGGGACAGGGAGAGAGAGAGGGACAGGGAGAGAGAGAGAGGGACAGAGAGAGAGAGGGACAGGGAGAGAGTAAGGGACAGGGAGAGAGTGAGGGACAGGGAGACAGAGAGAGGGACAGAGAGAGAGAGGGACAGGGAGAGAGAGAAAGGGACAGGGAGAGAGAGAGGGACAGGGAGAGAGAGAGAGGGACAGAGAGAGAGAGGGACAGGGAGAGAGAGAGAGAGAGAGACAGGGAGAGAGAGAGGGACATGGAGAGAGATAGAGGGACAGGGAGAGACAGAGAGAGAAGGACAGAGAGAGAGAGAAGGACAGGGAGAGAGAGTGAGGGACAGGGAGAGAGAGAGGGACAGGGAGAGAGAGAGGGGCAGGGAGAGAGAGAGGGACAGGGAGAGAGAGTGAGAGGGACAGTGAGAGAGTGAGGGATACAGAGAGAGAGGGTCAGGGAGAGAGAGAGAGAGAAGGACAGGGAGAGAGAGAGGGACAGGGAGACAGAGAGAGAGAGGGACAGGGAGAGAGAGAGAGGGACAGGGAGAGAGAGAGAGGGACACAGAGAGAGAGAGATACAAGGAGAGAGAGAGTGACACCGAGAGAGAGAGGGAAAGGGAGAGAGAGAGAGACAGGGAGAGAGAGTGGAACAGGGAGAGAGAGGGACAGGGAGAGACAGAGAGAGGGACAGGGAGAGAGAGAGGGACAGGGAGAGAGAGACAGGGACAGGGAGAGAGAGGGACAGGGAGAGAGAGAGGGACAGGGAGAGAGAGGGACAGAGAGAGAGAGAGAGGGACAGAGAGAGGGACAGAGAGAGAGAGGGACTGGGAGAGAGAGAGGGACAGGGAGAGAGTGAGGGACAGGGAGACAGAGAGAGGGACAGAGAGAGAGGGACAGGGAGAGAGAGAAAGGGACAGGGAGAGAGAGAGGGACAGGGAGAGAGAGAGAGGGACAGAGAGAGAGAGGGACAGGGAGAGAGTGAGGGACAGGGAGAGAGTGAGGGACAGGGAGACAGAGAGAGGGACAGAGAGAGAGGGACAGGGAGAGAGAGAGGGACAGGGGGAGAGAGAGAGAGAGAGAGAGAGAGAGGGTCAGGGAGAGAGTGAGGGACAGGGAGAGAGTGAGGGACAGGGAGACAGAGAGAGGGACAGAGAGAGAGGGACAGGGAGAGAGAGAAAGGGACAGGGAGAGAGAGAGGGACAGGGAGAGAGAGAGAGGGACAGAGAGAGAGAGGGACAGGGAGAGAGTAAGGGACAGGGAGAGAGTGAGGGACAGGGAGACAGAGAGAGGGACAGAGAGAGAGAGGGACAGGGAGAGAGAGAAAGGGACAGGGAGAGAGAGAGGGACAGGGAGAGAGAGAGAGGGACAGAGAGAGAGAGGGACAGGGAGAGAGAGAGAGAGAGACAGGGAGAGAGAGAGGGACATGGAGAGAGACAGAGGGACAGGGAGAGACAGAGAGAGAAGGACAGAGAGAGAGAGAAGGACAGGGAGAGAGAGTGAGGGACAGGGAGAGAGAGAGGGACAGGGAGAGAGAGAGGGGCAGGGAGAGAGAGAGGGACAGGGCGAGAGAGTGAGAGGGACAGTGAGAGAGTGAGGGATACAGAGAGAGAGGGTCAGGGAGAGAGAGAGAGAGAAGGACAGGGAGAGAGAGAGGGACAGGGAGACAGAGAGAGAGAGGGACAGGGAGAGAGAGAGAGGGACAGGGAGAGAGAGAGAGGGACACAGAGAGAGAGAGATACAAGGAGAGAGAGAGTGACACCGAGAGAGAGAGGGAAAGGGAGAGAGAGAGAGAGAGGGAGAGAGAGTGGAACAGGGAGAGAGAGGGACAGGGAGAGACAGAGAGAGGGACAGGGAGAGAGAGAGGGACAGGGAGAGAGAGACAGGGACAGGGAGAGAGAGGGACAGGGAGAGAGAGAGGGACAGGGAGAGAGAGGGACAGAGAGAGAGAGAGAGAGGGACAGAGAGAGAGGGACAGAGAGAGAGAGGGACTGGGAGAGAGAGAGAGAGAGGGAGAGAGAGAGGGACAGAGAGAGAGAGAGGGACAGGGAGAGAGAGACGGACAGGGAGAGAGAGAGGGACAAAGAGAGAGAGTGAGGGACAGTGAGAGAGAGGGACAGAGAGAGAGAATGACAGGGAGAGAGACAGGGACAGGGAGAGAGAGAGAGGGACAGGGAGAGAGAGAGAGACAGGGAGAGAGAGAGGGACAGGGAGAAAGAGGGACTGGGAGAGAGAGAGAGGGACAGGGAGAGAGAGAGAGGGACAGGGAGAAAGAGGGACAGGGAGAGAGAGAGAGGGACAGAGAGAGAGAGAGGGACAGAGAAAGAGAGGGACAGGGAGAGAGTGAGAGACAGGTAGAGAGAGAGGGACAGGGAGAGAGAGGGACGGGGAGAGAGAGAGAGAAGGACAATGAGGGAGAGATGGACAGACAGAGAGAGCGACAGGGAGAGAGGGGGACAGGGAGAGAGAGAGAGAGAGAGGGACAGAGAGAGAGAGGGTCAGGGAGAGAGTGAGAGACAGGGAGACAGAGAGAGAGAGGGACAGGGAGAGAGAGGGACAGGGAGAGAGAGAGAGGGACAGAGAGAGAGAGGTACAGGGAGAGAGAGAGAGAGACAGGGACAGAGAGAGGGACCGGGAGAGAGAGAGAGGGACAGGGAGAGAGACAGAGAGGGATAGAGACAGAGAGGAACAGGGAGAAAGAGTGAGGGACAGGGAGAGAGAGGAACAGGGAGAGAGAGAGAGGGACAGAGAGAGAGAGGTACAGGGAGAGAGAGAGAGAGACAGGGACAGAGAGAGGGACCGGGAGAGAGAGAGAGGGACAGGGAGAGAGACAGAGAGGGATAGAGACAGAGAGGAACAGGGAGAGAGAGTGAGGGACAGGGAGAGAGAGAGGGACAGGGAGAGAGTGAGGGACAGAGAGAGACAGGGACAGGGAGAGAAAGAGGGACAGGAAGAGAGAGAGAGAGGGACCGGGAGAGAGAGAGAGGGCCAGGGAGAGAGAGAGAGAGAGGGAGAGAGAGAGAGGGACAGGGAGAGAGAGAGAGAGGGGGACAGGGAGAGAGTGAGGGACAGGGAAAGAGAGAGGGACAGGGAGAGAGAGAGAGAGAGGGACAGGGAGAGAGAGAGGGACAGGGAGAGAGAGAGAGCGAGGGACAGGGAGAGAGAGAGGGACAGGGAGAGAGAGAGAGAGGGACAGGGAGAGAGAGAGGGACAGAGACAGAGAGAGAGGGACAGGGAGAGAGTGAGGGACAGAGAGAGAGAGAGAGGGCCAGGGAGATAGAGAGAGGGACAGAGAGAGAGAGAGAGGGACAGGGAGAGAGTGAGGGACAGAGAGAGAGAGAGGGTCAGGGAGATAGAGAGAGGGACAGAGAGAGAGAGGGGAACAGAGAGAGAGAGGGACAGGGAGAGAGAGAGAGGGACAGGGAGAAAGAGGGACAGGGAGAGAGAGAGAGGGACAGAGAGAGAGAGAGGGACAGAGAAAGAGAGGGACAGGGAGAGAGTGAGAGACAGGTAGAGAGAGAGGGACAGGGAGAGAGGAACAGGGAGAGAGAGAGAGGGACAGAGAGAGAGAGGTACAGGGAGAGAGAGAGAGAGAGACAGGGACAGAGAGAGGGACCGGGAGAGAGAGAGAGGGACAGGGAGAGAGACAGAGAGGGATAGAGACAGAGAGGAACAGGGAGAGAGAGTGAGGGACAGGGAGAGAGAGAGGGACAGGGAGAGAGTGAGGGACAGAGAGAGACAGGGACAGGGAGAGAAAGAGGGACAGGAAGAGAGAGAGAGAGGGACAGGGAGAGAGATAGAGAGGGACAGGGAGAGAGAGAGAGGGCCAGGGAGAGAGAGAGAGAGAGAGAGAGAGAGAGGGACAGGGAGAGAGAAAGAGAGGGACAGGGAGAGAGTGAGGGACAGGGAAAGAGAGAGGGACAGGGAGAGAGAGAGAGAGGGACAGGGAGAGAGAGCGGGACAGGGAGAGAGAGAGAGGGTCAGTGAGAGAGAGAGAGACAGGGACAGAGAGATAGAGAGAGAGTGAAAGGGACAGGGAGAGAGAGGGACAGGGAGAGAGAGGAACAGGCAGAGAGAGAGAGGGACCGGGAGAGAGAGGGACAGGGAGAGAGAGAGAGGGACAGAGAGAGAGAGAGACGGACAGGGAGAGAGAGAGAGGGACAGAGAGAGAGAGTGAGGGACAGTGAGAGAGAGTGAGGGACAGTGAGAGAGAGGGACAGGGAGAGAGAATGACAGGGAGAGAGACAGGGACAGGGAGAGAGAGAGAGGGACAGGGAGAGAGAGAAAGAGAGAGAGAGAGAGAGAGGGACAGGGAGAGAGAGAGGGACAGGGAGAGAGAGGGACTGGGAGAGAGAGAGAGAGCGACAGGGAGAGAGAGAGAGGGACAGGGAGAAAGAGGGACAGGGAGAGAGAGAGAGGGACAGAGAGAGAGAGAGGGACAGAGAAAGAGAGGGACAGGGAGAGAGTGAGAGACAGGTAGAGAGAGAGGGACAGGGAGAGCGAGGGACGGGGAGAGAGAGAGAGAAGGACAATGAGAGAGAGATGGACAGACAGAGAGAGGGGCAGGGAGAGAGTGAGAGACAGGGAGAGAGAGAGGGACGGGGAGAGAGAGAGAGGGACAATGAGAGAGAGAGGGACAGACAGAGAGAGCGACAGGGAGAGAGGGGGACAGGGAGAGAGAGAGAGAGAGAGAGAGAGGGACAGAGAGAGAGAGGGTCAGGGAGAGAGTGAGAGACAGGGAGAGAGAGAGAGAGAGACAGGGACAGAGAGAGGGACCGGGAGAGAGAGAGAGGGACAGGGAGAGAGACAGAGAGGGATAGAGACAGAGAGGAACAGGGAGAGAGAGTGAGGGACAGGGAGAGAGAGGAACAGGGAGAGAGAGAGAGGGACAGAGAGAGAGAGGAACAGGGAGAGAGAGTGAGGGACAGGGAGAGAGAGAGGGACAGGGAGAGAGTGAGGGACAGAGAGAGACAGGGACAGGGAGAGAAAGAGGGACAGGAAGAGAGAGAGAGAGGGACAGGGAGAGAGATAGAGAGGGACAGGGAGAGAGAGAGAGGGCCAGGGAGAGAGAGAGAGGGACAGGGAGAGAGTGAGGGACAGGGAAAGAGAGAGGGACAGGGAGAGAGAGAGAGAGGGACAGGGAGAGAGAGCGGGACAGTGAGAGAGAGAGAGAGGGACAGGGAGAGAGAGAGAGAGAATGACAGAGAGAGAGAGGGGCACAGAGCGGGAGAGAGGGACAGAGACAGAGAGAGAGGGACAGGGAGAGAGTGAGGGACAGAGAGAGAGAGAGGGTCAGGGAGAGAGAGAGAGGGACAGAGAGAGAGAGGGGGACAGAGAGAGAGAGGGACAGAGACAGAGAGAGAGGGACAGGGAGAGAGTGAGGGACAGAGAGAGAGAGAGAGGGACAGGGAGAGAGAGAGGGACAGGGAGAGAGTGAGGGACAGGGAAAGAGAGAGGGACAGTGAGAGAGAGAGAGAGGGAGAGAGAGAGAGGGACAGGGAGAGAGAGAGAGGGACAGGGAGAGAGTGAGGGACAGGGAAAGAGAGAGGGACAGGGAGAGAGAGAGAGGGACAGGGAGAGAGTGAGGGACAGAGAGAGACAGGGACAGGGAGAGAAAGAGGGACAGGAAGAGAGAGAGAGAGGGACAGGGAGAGAGATAGAGAGGGACAGGGAGAGGGAGAGAGGGCCAGGGAGAGAGAGAGAGAGAGGGAGAGAGAGAGAGAGGGACAGGGAGAGAGAGAGATAGGGACAGGGAGAGAGTGAGGGACAGGGAAAGAGAGAGGGACAGGGAGAGAGAGAGAGAGGGACAGGGAGAGAGAGCGGGACAGGGAGAGAGAGAGAGAGGGACAGGGAGAGAGAGAGAGAGAATGACAGAGAGAGAGAGGGGCACAGAGCGGGAGAGAGGGACAGAGACAGAGAGAGAGGGACAGGGAGAGAGTGAGGGACAGAGAGAGAGAGAGGGTCAGGGAGAGAGAGGGACAGAGAGAGAGAGGGACAGAGAGAGAGAGGGACAGGGAGAGAGTGAGGGACAGGTAGAGAGAGAGGGACAGGGAGAGAGAGGGACGGGGAGAGAGAGAGAAGGACAATGAGAGAGAGATGGACAGACAGAGAGGGGGGCAGGGAGAGAGTGAGAGACAGGGACAGAGAGAGGGACGGGGAGAGAGAGAGGGGGATAATGAGAGAGAGAGGGACAGACAGAGAGAGCGACAGGGAGAGAGGGGGACAGGGAGAGAGAGAGAGAGGGACAGAGAGAGAGAGAGAGGGACAGAGAGAGAGAGGGTCAGGGAGAGAGTGAGAGACAGGGAGAGAAAGAGGGACAGGGAGAGAGAGGGACAGGGAGAGAGAGAGAGGGACAGAGAGAGAGAGGTACAGGGAGAGAGAGAGAGAGACAGGGACAGAGAGAGAGAGGGTCAGGGAGAGAGTGAGAGACAGGGAGAGAGAGAGGGACAGGGAGAGAGAGGGACAGGGAGAGAGAGAGAGGGACAGAGAGAGAGAGGGACAGAGAGAGAGAGAGGGACAGGGAGAGAGAGAGAGGGTCAGGGAGAGAGAGAGAGTGACAGGGAGAGAGAGAGAGAGAATGACAGAGAGAGAGAGAGGGACACAGAGAGGGAGAGAGGGACAGAGACAGAGAGAGAGGGACAGGGAGAGAGTGAGGGACAGAGAGAGAGAAAGGGTCAGGGAGAGAGAGAGGGACAGGGAGAGAATGAGGGACAGAGAAAGAGAGCGACACAGAGATAGAGGGACATGGAGAGATAGAGAGAGGGACATGGAGAGAGAGAGGGACAGGGAGAGAGAGGGACAGGGAGAGAGTGAGGGACAGAGAGAGAGAGGGACAGGGAGAGAGAGAGAGAGGGACAGAGAGAGGGAAAGACAGGGAGAGAGAGAGGGGGACAAGGAGAGAGAGAGAGACAGGGAGAGAGTGAGGGACAGGGAGAGAGAGAGAGGGGCAGGGAGAGAGTGAGGGACAGGGAAAGAGAGAGAGGGACAGGGAGAGAGAGAGAGAGAGACAGAAAGACAGAGAGAGGGACACAGAGAGGGAGATAGAAAGATCAAGAGAGAGAGAGGGACACAGAGAGGGAGAGAGGGAGAGAGACAGATAGAGAGGGACAGGGAGAGAGTGAGGGACAGGGAGAGAGAGAGAGAGGGACAGGGAGAGAGCGAGGGACAGCGAGAGAGAGGGACAGGGAGAGAGAGAGGGACAGAGAGAGAGAACGACAGGGAGAGAGAGAGGGACAGTGAGAGAGAGAGAGACAGGGAGAGAGTGAGGGACAGGGAGAGAGCGAGGGACAGAGAGAGAGAGAGGGACAGAGAGAGAGGGACAAGGCGAGAGAGAGAGAGGGACAGGGAGAGAGAGAGAGAGGGACAGGGAGAGAGAGGGACAGGAAAAGAGATAGGGACAGGGAGAGAGAGAGAGAGAGAGACAGGGAGAGAGAGAGGGACCGGGAGAGAGAGAGAGCGACAGGGAGAGAGAGAGAGAGCGATAGAGAGAGAGAGGAACAGGGAGAGAGAGTGAGGGACAGGGAGAGAGAGAGGGACAGGGAGAGAGTGAGGGACAGAGAGAGAGAGGGACAGGGAGAGAAAGAGTGACAGGGAGAGAGTGAGGGACAGAGAGAGAGGGACAGGGAGAGAGAGAGAGAAAGAGAGAGGGACAGGGATAGAGAGTGAGGGACAGAGGGAGTGAGCGGGACAGGGAGAGAGAGAGGGACAGGGAGAGAGAGAGGGAGAGGGATAGAGAAGGACAGGGAGAGAGAGAGAGGGACAGAGAGAGAGAGAGAGAGGGAGAGAGAGACAGAGGGACAGGGAGAGAGAGAGGGACAGGGAGAGAGAGAGAGAGATAGACAGGGAGAGAGAGGGACAGGGAGAGAGTGGGACAGGGAGAGAGAGAGAGGGACAGAGAGAGATAGGAACATGGAGAGAGAGTGAGGGACAGAGAGAGAGAGAGGGACAGGGAGAGAGAGATAGGGACAGGGAGAGAGAGAGAGGGACAGGGAGAGAGAGGGTCAGGAAGAGAGAGAGAGACAGGGACAGAGAGATAGAGAGAGAGTGAAAGGGACAGGGAGAGAGAGGGACAGGGAGAGAGAGGAACAGACAGAGAGAGAGAGGGACCGGGAGAGAGAGGGACAGGGAGAGAGAGAGAGGGACAGAGAGAGAGAGAGAGAGGGACAGGGAGAGAGAGAGAGGGACAGAGAGGGAGAGTGAGGGACAATGAGAGAGCGACATGGAGAGAGAGAGAGAGAGGGACATGGAGAGAGAGAGGGACAGGGAGAGAGAGAGAGAGAGAGGGACAGGGAGAGAGTGAGGGACAGAGAGAGAGAGGGACAGGGAGAGAGAGAGAGAGGGACAGAGAGAGGGAAAGACAGGGAGAGAGAGAGAGGGACAAGGAGAGAGAGAGAGAGACAGGGAGAGAGTGAGGGACAGGGAGAGAGAGAGTGGGACAGGGAGAGAGTGAGGGACATCGAGAGAGAGAGAGGGACATCGAGAGAGAGAGAGGGACAGGGAGAGAGAGTGAGGGACAGGGAGAGAGTGAGGGACAGAGAGAGAGAGGGACAGGGAGAGAAAGAGGGACAGGGAGAGATTGAGTGACAGAGAGAGAGAGAGGGACAGAGAGACAGAGGGACAGGGAGAGAGAGAGAGGGACAGGGAGAGAGAGGGACAGGGAGAGAGTGACAGAGGGACAGGGAGAGAGAGAGGGACAGGGAGAGAGAGAGAGAGGGACAGGGAGAGAGCGAAGGACAGGGAGAGAGAGAGAGATGGACAGGGAGAGAGTGAGGAACAGAGAGCGAGAGGGACAGGGAGAGAGAAAGAGAGGGACAGAGAGAGAGAGAGAGACAGGTAGAGAGAGTGGGATAGGGAGAGAGAGAGAGAAAGACAGGGAGAGAGGGACAGGGAGAGAGAGAGAGAGGGAGAGAGAGGGACAGAGAGAGAGAGAGAGAGGGACAGAGAGAGAGGGACAGGGACAGAGAGCGACAGGGAGAGAGAGGGACAGAGAGAGAGAGAGAGAGAGGGACAGAGTGAGAGAGAGAGGGGGACAGAGAGAGAGAGAGAGGGACAGAGAGAGAGGGACAGGGAGAGAGTGAGGGACACAGGGAGAGAGAGAGATGCACAGGGAGAGAGAGTGAGGGACAGGGAGAGAGAGAGGGACAGGGAGAGAGTGAAGAACAGAGAGAGAGAGGGACAGGGAGAGAGTGTGGGACAGATGGAGAGAGAGGGACAGGTAGAGAGTGAGGGGCAGAGAGAGAGAGAGAGAGGGAAAGGGAGAGAGAGAGAGGGACAGAGAGAGAGAACGACAGGGAGAGAGAGAGAGGGACGGGGGGAGAGAGAGAGAGGGAGAGAAAGACAGAGAGAGGGACACAGAGTGGGAGATAGAAAGACAGAGAGAGAGAGGGACACAGAGAGGGAGAGTGGGAGAGAGACATATAGAGAGGGACAGGGAGAGGGAGAGAGAGACAGGGAGAGAATGAGGGGCAGAATAGAGAGAGGGGGACAGGGAGAGAGAGAGGGACCGAGAGAGAGAAAAACAGGGAGAGAGAGAGGGACAGGGAGTGAGAGAGACAGGGAGAGAGTGAGGGACAGGAAGAGAGCGAGGGACAGAGAGAGAGAGAGAGGGACAGAGAGAGAGGGACAGGGAGAGAGAGAGGGACACAGGGAGAGAGAGAGAGGGACAGGGAGAGAGAGTGAGGGACAGGGAGAGAGAGAGGAACAGGGAGAGAGTGAAGAACAGAGAGAGAGAGGGACAGGGAGAGAAAGAGGGACAGGGAGAGAGTGAGTGACAGAGAGAGAGAGAGAGGGACAGGGAGAGAGAGAGAGATGGACAGGGAGAGAGTGAGGAACAGAGAGCGAGAGGGACAGGGAGAGAGAGAGAGAGGGACAGAGAGAGAGAGAGACAGGTAGAGAGAGTGGGATAGGGAGAGAGAGAGAGAAAGACAGGGAGAGAGGGACAGGGAGAGAGAGCGACAGGGAGAGAGAGGGACAGAGAGAGAGAGAGAGAGAGAGAGAGGGACAGAGAGAGAGGGACAGGGACAGAGAGCGACAGGGAGAGAGAGGGACAGAGAGAGAGAGAGGGACAGAGAGAGAGAGTAACAGGGAGAGAGAGAGAGGGACAGGGAGAGAGAGAGACACGGAGAGAGAGAGAGGGACAGAGAGAGAGAGAGAGAGAGAGAGGGACAGAGAGAGAGAGTAACAGGGAGAGAGAGAGGGACAGGGAGAGAGAGAGACACGGAGAGCGAGAGAGGGACAGAGAGAGAGAGAGAGAGAGAGAGAGAGGGACAGGGAGAGAGAGAGGGACAGGTAGAGAGAGGGACAGAGAGAGAGAGAAGGACTGGGAGAGAGTGAGGGACAGGGAGAGGGAGGGGCAGGGAGAGCGTGAGGGAAAGGGGGAGAGAGAGAGTGACAGAGAGAGAGAGAGAGAGAGGGGGAGACAGGGAGAGGGTGAGAGACAGGGAGAGAGAGCCAGAGGGAGAGACAGAGAGAGAGGGACAGGGAGAGAGTGTGGGACAGATGGAGAGAAAGGGACAGGTAGAGAGTGAGGGACAGAGAGAGAGAGAGAGAGGGAAAGGGAGAGAGAGAGACGGACAGAGAGAGAACGACAGGGAGAGAGAGAGAGGGACGGGGAGAGAGAGAGAGAGGGAGAGAAAGACAGAGAGAGGGACACAGAGAGGGAGATAGAAAGACAGAGAGAGAGAGGGACACAGAGAGGGAGAGAGGGAGAGAGACATATAGAGAGGGACAGGGAGAGAGAGAGAGAGAGACAGGGAGAGAATGAGGGGCAGAATAGAGAGAGGGGTACAGGGAGAGAGAGAGGGACCGAGAGAGAGAAAGACAGGGAGAGAGAGAGGGACAGGGAGTGAGAGAGACAGGGAGAGAGTGAGGGACAGGAAGAGAGCGAGGGACAGAGAGAGAGAGAGAGGGACAGAGAGAGAGGGACAGGGAGAGAGAGAGGGACACAGGGAGAGAGAGAGAGGGACAGGGAGAGAGAGTGAGGGACAGGGAGAGAGAGAGGAACAGGGAGAGAGTGAAGAACAGAGAGAGAGAGGGACAGGGAGAGAAAGAGGGACAGGGAGAGAGTGAGTGACAGAGAGAGAGAGAGAGGGACAGGGAGAGAGAGAGGGACAGGGAGAGAGAGAGAGAGGGACTGGGAGAGAGCGAAGGACAGGGAGAGAGAGAGAGATGGACAGGGAGAGAGTGAGGAACAGAGAGCGAGAGGGACAGGGAGAGAGAGAGAGAGGGACAGAGAGAGAGCGACAGGGAGAGAGAGAGGGACACAGGGAGAGAGAGAGGGACAGGGAGAGAGAGTGAGGGACAGGGAGAGGGAGAGGAACAGGGAGAGAGTGAAGAACAGAGAGAGAGAGGGACAGGGAGAGAAAGAGGGACAGGGAGAGAGTGAGTGACAGAGAGAGAGAGAGAGGGACAGAGAGAGAGAGGGACAGGGAGAGAGAGAGGGACAGGGAGAGAGAGAGAGAGGGACTGGGAGAGAGCGAAGGACTGGGAGAGAGAGAGAGATGGACAGGGAGAGAGTGAGGAACAGAGAGCGAGAGGGACAGGGAGAGAGAGAGAGAGGGACAGAGAGAGAGAGAGAGAGGGACAGGGAGAGAGAGAGAGGGACAGAGAGGGAGAGTGAGGGACAATGAGAGAGCGACATGGAGAGAGAGAGAGAGAGGGACATGGAGAGAGAGAGGGACAGGGAGAGAGAGAGAGAGAGAGGGACAGGGAGAGAGTGAGGGACAGAGAGAGAGAGGGACAGGGAGAGAGAGAGAGAGGGACAGAGAGAGGGAAAGACAGGGAGAGAGAGAGAGGGACAAGGAGAGAGAGAGAGACAGGGAGAGAGTGAGGGACAGGGAGAGAGAGAGTGGGACAGGGAGAGAGTGAGGGACATCGAGAGAGAGAGAGGGACATCGAGAGAGAGAGAGGGACAGGGAGAGAGAGTGAGGGACAGGGAGAGAGTGAGGGACAGAGAGAGAGAGGGACAGGGAGAGAAAGAGGGACAGGGAGAGATTGAGTGACAGAGAGAGAGAGAGAGGGACAGAGAGACAGAGGGACAGGGAGAGAGAGAGAGGGACAGGGAGAGAGAGGGACAGGGAGAGAGTGACAGAGGGACAGGGAGAGAGAGAGGGACAGGGAGAGAGAGAGAGAGAGGGACAGGGAGAGAGCGAAGGACAGGGAGAGAGAGAGAGATGGACAGGGAGAGAGTGAGGAACAGAGAGCGAGAGGGACAGGGAGAGAGAAAGAGAGGGACAGAGAGAGAGAGAGAGACAGGTAGAGAGAGTGGGATAGGGAGAGAGAGAGAGAAAGACAGGGAGAGAGGGACAGGGAGAGAGAGAGAGAGGGAGAGAGAGGGACAGAGAGAGAGAGAGAGAGGGACAGAGAGAGAGGGACAGGGACAGAGAGCGACAGGGAGAGAGAGGGACAGAGAGAGAGAGAGAGAGAGAGAGAGGGACAGAGTGAGAGAGAGAGGGGGACAGAGTGAGAGAGAGAGGGACAGAGAGAGAGGGACAGGGAGAGAGAGAGGGACACAGGGAGAGAGAGAGATGCACAGGGAGAGAGAGTGAGGGACAGGGAGAGAGAGAGGGACAGGGAGAGAGTGAAGAACAGAGAGAGAGAGGGACAGGGAGAGAGTGTGGGACAGATGGAGAGAGAGGGACAGGTAGAGAGTGAGGGACAGAGAGAGAGAGAGAGAGGGAAAGGGAGAGAGAGAGAGGGACAGAGAGAGAGAACGACAGGGAGAGAGAGAGAGGGACGGGGGGAGAGAGAGAGAGGGAGAGAAAGACAGAGAGAGGGACACAGAGAGGGAGATAGAAAGACAGAGAGAGAGAGGGACACAGAGAGGGAGAGTGGGAGAGAGACATATAGAGAGGGACAGGGAGAGGGAGAGAGAGACAGGGAGAGAATGAGGGGCAGAATAGAGAGAGGGGGACAGGGAGAGAGAGAGGGACCGAGAGAGAGAAAAACAGGGAGAGAGAGAGGGACAGGGAGTGAGAGAGACAGGGAGAGAGTGAGGGACAGGAAGAGAGCGAGGGACAGAGAGAGAGAGAGAGGGACAGAGAGAGAGGGACAGGGAGAGAGAGAGGGACACAGGGAGAGAGAGAGAGGGACAGGGAGAGAGAGTGAGGGACAGGGAGAGGGAGAGGAACAGGGAGAGAGTGAAGAACAGAGAGAGAGAGGGACAGGGAGAGAAAAAGGGACAGGGAGAGAGTGAGTGACAGAGAGAGAGAGAGAGGGACAGAGAGAGAGAGGGACAGGGAGAGAGAGAGGGACAGGGAGAGAGAGAGAGAGGGACTGGGAGAGAGCGAAGGACAGGGAGAGAGAGAGAGATGGACAGGGAGAGAGTGAGGAACAGAGAGCGAGAGGGACGGGGAGAGAGAGAGAGAGGGACAGAGAGAGAGAGAGACAGGTAGAGAGAGTGGGATAGGGAGAGAGAGAGAGAAAGACAGGGAGAGAGGGACAGGGAGAGAGAGCGACAGGGAGAGAGAGGGACAGAGAGAGAGAGAGAGAGAGAGGGACAGAGAGAGAGGGACAGGGACAGAGAGCGACAGGGAGAGAGAGGGACAGAGAGAGAGAGAGGGACAGAGAGAGAGAGTAACAGGGAGAGAGAGAGGGACAGGGAGAGAGAGAGACACGGAGAGAGAGAGGGACAGAGAGAGAGAGAGAGAGAGAGAGAGGGACAGGGAGAGGGTGAGGGACAGGGAGAGAGAGGGACAGAGAGAGAGAGAGGGAGAGGGGGAGAGAGAGAGGGACAGGTAGAGAGAGGGACAGAGAGAGAGAGAGGGACTGGGAGAGAGTGAGGGACAGGGAAAGGGAGGGGCAGGGAGAGCGTGAGGGAAAGGGGGAGAGAGAGAGTGACAGAGAGAGAGAGAGAGAGAGGGGGAGACAGGGAGAGGGTGAGAGACAGGGAGAGAGAGCCAGAGGGAGAGACAGAGAGAGAGGGACAGGGAGAGAGTGTGGGACAGATGGAGAGAAAGGGACAGGTAGAGAGTGAGGGACAGAGAGAGAGAGAGAGAGGGAAAGGGAGAGAGAGAGACGGACAGAGAGAGAACGACAGGGAGAGAGAGAGAGGGACGGGGAGAGAGAGAGAGAGGGAGAGAAAGACAGAGAGAGGGACACAGAGAGGGAGATAGAAAGACAGAGAGAGAGAGGGACACAGAGAGGGAGAGAGGGAGAGAGACATATAGAGAGGGACAGGGAGAGAGAGAGAGAGAGAGACAGGGAGAGAATGAGGGGCAGAATAGAGAGAGGGGTACAGGGAGAGAGAGAGGGACCGAGAGAGAGAAAGACAGGGAGAGAGAGAGGGACAGGGAGTGAGAGAGACAGGGAGAGAGTGAGGGACAGGAAGAGAGCGAGGGACAGAGAGAGAGAGAGAGGGACAGAGAGAGAGCGACAGGGAGAGAGAGAGGGACACAGGGAGAGAGAGAGGGACAGGGAGAGAGAGTGAGGGACAGGGAGAGGGAGAGGAACAGGGAGAGAGTGAAGAACAGAGAGAGAGAGGGACAGGGAGAGAAAGAGGGACAGGGAGAGAGTGAGTGACAGAGAGAGAGAGAGAGGGACAGAGAGAGAGAGGGACAGGGAGAGAGAGAGGGACAGGGAGAGAGAGAGAGAGGGACTGGGAGAGAGCGAAGGACAGGGAGAGAGAGAGAGATGGACAGGGAGAGAGTGAGGAACAGAGAGCGAGAGGGACAGGGAGAGAGAGAGAGAGGGACAGAGAGAGAGAGAGAGAGGGACAGGGAGAGAGAGAGAGGGACAGAGAGGGAGAGTGAGGGACAATGAGAGAGCGACATGGAGAGAGAGAGAGAGAGTGACATGGAGAGAGAGAGGGACAGGGAGAGAGAGAGAGAGAGAGGGACAGGGAGAGAGTGAGGGACAGAGAGAGAGAGGGACAGGGAGAGAGAGAGAGAGGGACAGAGAGAGGGAAAGACAGGGAGAGAGAGAGAGGGACAAGGAGAGAGAGAGAGACAGGGAGAGAGTGAGGGACAGGGAGAGAGAGAGTGGGACAGGGAGAGAGTGAGGGACATCGAGAGAGAGAGAGGGACATCGAGAGAGAGAGAGGGACAGGGAGAGAGAGTGAGGGACAGGGAGAGAGTGAGGGACAGAGAGAGAGAGGGACAGGGAGAGAAAGAGGGACAGGGAGAGATTGAGTGACAGAGAGAGAGAGAGAGGGACAGAGAGACAGAGGGACAGGGAGAGAGAGAGAGGGACAGGGAGAGAGAGGGACAGGGAGAGAGTGACAGAGGGACAGGGAGAGAGAGAGGGACAGGGAGAGAGAGAGAGAGGGACAGGGAGAGAGCGAAGGACAGGGAGAGAGAGAGAGATGGACAGGGAGAGAGTGAGGAACATAGAGCGAGAGGGACAGGGAGAGAGAAAGAGAGGGACAGAGAGAGAGAGAGAGACAGGTAGAGAGAGTGGGATAGGGAGAGAGAGAGAGAAAGACAGGGAGAGAGAGAGAGAGGGAGAGAGAGGGACAGAGAGAGAGAGAGAGAGGGACAGAGAGAGAGGGACAGGGACAGAGAGCGACAGGGAGAGAGAGGGACAGAGAGAGAGAGAGAGAGAGAGGGACAGAGTGAGAGAGAGAGGGGGACAGAGAGAGAGAGAGAGGGACAGAGAGAGAGGGACAGGGAGCGAGAGAGGGACACAGGGAGAGAGAGAGATGCACAGGGAGAGAGAGTGAGGGACAGGGAGAGAGAGAGGGACAGGGAGAGAGTGAAGAACAGAGAGAGAGAGGGACAGGGAGAGAGTGTGGGACAGATGGAGAGAGAGGGACAGGTAGAGAGTGAGGGACAGAGAGAGAGAGAGAGAGGGAAAGGGAGAGAGAGAGAGGGACAGAGAGAGAGAACGACAGGGAGAGAGAGAGAGGGACGGGGGGAGAGAGAGAGAGGGAGAGAAAGACAGAGAGAGGGACACAGAGAGGGAGATAGAAAGACAGAGAGAGAGAGGGACACAGAGAGGGAGATAGAAAAACAGAGAGAGAGAGGGACACAGAGAGGGAGAGTGGGAGAGAGACATATAGAGAGGGACAGGGAGAGGGAGAGAGAGACAGGGAGAGAATGAGGGGCAGAATAGAGAGAGGGGGACAGGGAGAGAGAGAGGGACCGAGAGAGAGAAAAACAGGGAGAGAGAGAGGGACAGTGAGTGAGAGAGACAGGGAGAGAGTGAGGGACAGGAAGAGAGCGAGGGACAGAGAGAGAGAGAGAGGGACAGAGAGAGAGGGACAGGGAGAGAGAGAGGGACACAGGGAGAGAGAGAGAGGGACAGGGAGAGAGAGTGAGGGACAGGGAGAGAGAGAGGAACAGGGAGAGAGTGAAGAACAGAGAGAGAGAGGGACAGGGAGAGAAAGAGGGACAGGGAGAGAGTGAGTGACAGAGAGAGAGAGAGAGGGACAGGGAGAGAGAGAGGGACAGGGAGAGAGAGAGAGAGGGACTGGGAGAGAGCGAAGGACAGGGAGAGAGAGAGAGATGGACAGGGAGAGAGTGAGGAACAGAGAGCGAGAGGGACAGGGAGAGAGAGAGAGAGGGACAGAGAGAGAGAGACAGGTAGAGAGAGAGGGACAGGGAGAGAGAGAGAGAGGGACAGAGAGAGGGAAAGACAGGGAGAGAGAGAGAGGGACAAGGAGAGAGAGAGAGACAGGGAGAGAGTGAGGGACAGGGAGAGAGAGAGTGGGACAGGGAGAGAGTGAGGGACATCGAGAGAGAGAGAGGGACATCGAGAGAGAGAGAGGGACAGGGAGAGAGAGTGAGGGACAGGGAGAGAGTGAGGGACAGAGAGAGAGAGGGACAGGGAGAGAAAGAGGGACAAGGAGAGATTGAGTGACAGAGAGAGAGAGAGAGGGACAGAGAGACAGAGGGACAGGGAGAGAGAGAGAGGGACAGGGAGAGAGAGGGACAGGGAGAGAGTGACAGAGGGACAGGGAGAGAGAGAGGGACAGGGAGAGAGAGAGAGAGGGACAGGGAGAGAGCGAAGGACAGGGAGAGAGAGAGAGATGGACAGGGAGAGAGTGAGGAACATAGAGCGAGAGGGACAGGGAGAGAGAAAGAGAGGGACAGAGAGAGAGAGAGAGACAGGTAGAGAGAGTGGGATAGGGAGAGAGAGAGAGAAAGACAGGGAGAGAGAGAGAGAGGGAGAGAGAGGGACAGAGAGAGAGAGAGAGAGGGACAGAGAGAGAGGGACAGGGACAGAGAGCGACAGGGAGAGAGAGGGACAGAGAGAGAGAGAGAGAGAGAGGGACAGAGTGAGAGAGAGAGGGGGACAGAGAGAGAGAGAGGGGGACAGAGAGAGAGGGACAGGGAGCGAGAGAGGGACACAGGGAGAGAGAGAGATGCACAGGGAGAGAGAGTGAGGGACAGGGAGAGAGAGAGGGACAGGGAGAGAGTGAAGAACAGAGAGAGAGAGGGACAGGGAGAGAGTGTGGGACAGATGGAGAGAGAGGGACAGGTAGAGAGTGAGGGACAGAGAGAGAGAGAGAGAGGGAAAGGGAGAGAGAGAGAGGGACAGAGAGAGAGAACAACAGGGAGAGAGAGAGAGGGACGGGGGGAGAGAGAGAGAGGGAGAGAAAGACAGAGAGAGGGACACAGAGAGGGAGATAGAAAGACAGAGAGAGAGAGGGACACAGAGAGGGAGATAGAAAAACAGAGAGAGAGAGGGACACAGAGAGGGAGAGTGGGAGAGAGACATATAGAGAGGGACAGGGAGAGGGAGAGAGAGACAGGGAGAGAATGAGGGGCAGAATAGAGAGAGGGGGACAGGGAGAGAGAGAGGGACCGAGAGAGAGAAAAACAGGGAGAGAGAGAGGGACAGTGAGTGAGAGAGACAGGGAGAGAGTGAGGGACAGGAAGAGAGCGAGGGACAGAGAGAGAGAGAGAGGGACAGAGAGAGAGGGACAGGGAGAGAGAGAGGGACACAGGGAGAGAGAGAGAGGGACAGGGAGAGAGAGTGAGGGACAGGGAGAGAGAGAGGAACAGGGAGAGAGTGAAGAACAGAGAGAGAGAGGGACAGGGAGAGAAAGAGGGACAGGGAGAGAGTGAGTGACAGAGAGAGAGAGAGAGGGACAGGGAGAGAGAGAGGGACAGGGAGAGAGAGAGAGAGGGACTGGGAGAGAGCGAAGGACAGGGAGAGAGAGAGAGATGGACAGGGAGAGAGTGAGGAACAGAGAGCGAGAGGGACAGGGAGAGAGAGAGAGAGGGACAGAGAGAGAGCGACAGGGAGAGAGAGAGGGACACAGGGAGAGAGAGAGGGACAGGGAGAGAGAGTGAGGGACAGGGAGAGGGAGAGGAACAGGGAGAGAGTGAAGAACAGAGAGAGAGAGGGACAGGGAGAGAAAGAGGGACAGGGAGAGAGTGAGTGACAGAGAGAGAGAGAGAGGGACAGAGAGAGAGAGGGACAGGGAGAGAGAGAGGGACAGGGAGAGAGAGAGAGAGGGACTGGGAGAGAGCGAAGGACTGGGAGAGAGAGAGAGATGGACAGGGAGAGAGTGAGGAACAGAGAGCGAGAGGGACAGGGAGAGAGAGAGAGAGGGACAGAGAGAGAGAGAGAGAGGGACAGGGAGAGAGAGAGAGGGACAGAGAGGGAGAGTGAGGGACAATGAGAGAGCGACATGGAGAGAGAGAGAGAGAGGGACATGGAGAGAGAGAGGGACAGGGAGAGAGAGAGAGAGAGAGGGACAGGGAGAGAGTGAGGGACAGAGAGAGAGAGGGACAGGGAGAGAGAGAGAGAGGGACAGAGAGAGGGAAAGACAGGGAGAGAGAGAGAGGGACAAGGAGAGAGAGAGAGACAGGGAGAGAGTGAGGGACAGGGAGAGAGAGAGTGGGACAGGGAGAGAGTGAGGGACATCGAGAGAGAGAGAGGGACATCGAGAGAGAGAGAGGGACAGGGAGAGAGAGTGAGGGACAGGGAGAGAGTGAGGTTCAGAGAGAGAGAGGGACAGGGAGAGAAAGAGGGACAGGGAGAGATTGAGTGACAGAGAGAGAGAGAGAGGGACAGAGAGACAGAGGGACAGGGAGAGAGAGAGAGGGACAGGGAGAGAGAGGGACAGGGAGAGAGTGACAGAGGGACAGGGAGAGAGAGAGGGACAGGGAGAGAGAGAGAGAGAGGGACAGGGAGAGAGCGAAGGACAGGGAGAGAGAGAGAGATGGACAGGGAGAGAGTGAGGAACAGAGAGCGAGAGGGACAGGGAGAGAGAAAGAGAGGGACAGAGAGAGAGAGAGAGACAGGTAGAGAGAGTGGGATAGGGAGAGAGAGAGAGAAAGACAGGGAGAGAGGGACAGGGAGAGAGAGAGAGAGGGAGAGAGAGGGACAGAGAGAGAGAGAGAGAGGGACAGAGAGAGAGGGACAGGGACAGAGAGCGACAGGGAGAGAGAGGGACAGAGAGAGAGAGAGAGAGAGAGAGGGACAGAGTGAGAGAGAGAGGGGGACAGAGTGAGAGAGAGAGGGACAGAGAGAGAGGGACAGGGAGAGAGAGAGGGACACAGGGAGAGAGAGAGATGCACAGGGAGAGAGAGTGAGGGACAGGGAGAGAGAGAGGGACAGGGAGAGAGTGAAGAACAGAGAGAGAGAGGGACAGGGAGAGAGTGTGGGACAGATGGAGAGAGAGGGACAGGTAGAGAGTGAGGGACAGAGAGAGAGAGAGAGAGGGAAAGGGAGAGAGAGAGAGGGACAGAGAGAGAGAACGACAGGGAGAGAGAGAGAGGGACGGGGGGAGAGAGAGAGAGGGAGAGAAAGACAGAGAGAGGGACACAGAGAGGGAGATAGAAAGACAGAGAGAGAGAGGGACACAGAGAGGGAGACTGGGAGAGAGACATATAGAGAGGGACAGGGAGAGGGAGAGAGAGACAGGGAGAGAATGAGGGGCAGAATAGAGAGAGGGACCGAGAGAGAGAAAAACAGGGAGAGAGAGAGGGACAGGGAGTGAGAGAGACAGGGAGAGAGTGAGGGACAGGAAGAGAGCGAGGGACAGAGAGAGAGAGAGAGGGACAGAGAGAGAGGGACAGGGAGAGAGAGAGGGACACAGGGAGAGAGAGAGAGGGACAGGGAGAGAGAGTGAGGGACAGGGAGAGGGAGAGGAACAGGGAGAGAGTGAAGAACAGAGAGAGAGAGGGACAGGGAGAGAAAGAGGGACAGGGAGAGAGTGAGTGACAGAGAGAGAGAGAGAGGGACAGAGAGAGAGAGGGACAGGGAGAGAGAGAGGGACAGGGAGAGAGAGAGAGAGGGACTGGGAGAGAGCGAAGGACAGGGAGAGAGAGAGAGATGGACAGGGAGAGAGTGAGGAACAGAGAGCGAGAGGGACGGGGAGAGAGAGAGAGAGGGACAGAGAGAGAGAGAGACAGGTAGAGAGAGTGGGATAGGGAGAGAGAGAGAGAAAGACAGGGAGAGAGGGACAGGGAGAGAGAGCGACAGGGAGAGAGAGGGACAGAGAGAGAGAGAGAGAGAGAGGGACAGAGAGAGAGGGACAGGGACAGAGAGCGACAGGGAGAGAGAGGGACAGAGAGAGAGAGAGGGACAGAGAGAGAGAGTAACAGGGAGAGAGAGAGGGACAGGGAGAGAGAGAGACACGGAGAGAGAGAGGGACAGAGAGAGAGAGAGAGAGAGAGAGAGGGACAGGGAGAGGGTGAGGGACAGGGAGAGAGAGGGACAGAGAGAGAGAGAGGGAGAGGGGGAGAGAGAGAGGGACAGGTAGAGAGAGGGACAGAGAGAGAGAGAGGGACTGGGAGAGAGTGAGGGACAGGGAAAGGGAGGGGCAGGGAGAGCGTGAGGGAAAGGGGGAGAGAGAGAGTGACAGAGAGAGAGAGAGAGAGAGGGGGAGACAGGGAGAGGGTGAGAGACAGGGAGAGAGAGCCAGAGGGAGAGACAGAGAGAGAGGGACAGGGAGAGAGTGTGGGACAGATGGAGAGAAAGGGACAGGTAGAGAGTGAGGGACAGAGAGAGAGAGAGAGAGGGAAAGGGAGAGAGAGAGACGGACAGAGAGAGAACGACAGGGAGAGAGAGAGAGGGACGGGGAGAGAGAGAGAGAGGGAGAGAAAGACAGAGAGAGGGACACAGAGAGGGAGATAGAAAGACAGAGAGAGAGAGGGACACAGAGAGGGAGAGAGGGAGAGAGACATATAGAGAGGGACAGGGAGAGAGAGAGAGAGAGACAGGGAGAGAATGAGGGGCAGAATAGAGAGAGGGGTACAGGGAGAGAGAGAGGGACCGAGAGAGAGAAAGACAGGGAGAGAGAGAGGGACAGGGAGTGAGAGAGACAGGGAGAGAGTGAGGGACAGGAAGAGAGCGAGGGACAGAGAGAGAGAGAGAGGGACAGAGAGAGAGCGACAGGGAGAGAGAGAGGGACACAGGGAGAGAGAGAGGGACAGGGAGAGAGAGTGAGGGACAGGGAGAGGGAGAGGAACAGGGAGAGAGTGAAGAACAGAGAGAGAGAGGGACAGGGAGAGAAAGAGGGACAGGGAGAGAGTGAGTGACAGAGAGAGAGAGAGAGGGACAGAGAGAGAGAGAGGGACAGGGAGAGAGAGAGGGACAGGGAGAGAGAGAGAGAGGGACTGGGAGAGAGCGAAGGACAGGGAGAGAGAGAGAGATGGACAGGGAGAGAGTGAGGAACAGAGAGCGAGAGGGACAGGGAGAGAGAGAGAGAGGGACAGAGAGAGAGAGAGAGAGGGACAGGGAGAGAGAGAGAGGGACAGAGAGGGAGAGTGAGGGACAATGAGAGAGCGACATGGAGAGAGAGAGAGAGAGTGACATGGAGAGAGAGAGGGACAGGGAGAGAGAGAGAGAGAGAGGGACAGGGAGAGAGTGAGGGACAGAGAGAGAGAGGGACAGGGAGAGAGAGAGAGAGGGACAGAGAGAGGGAAAGACAGGGAGAGAGAGAGAGGGACAAGGAGAGAGAGAGAGACAGGGAGAGAGTGAGGGACAGGGAGAGAGAGAGTGGGACAGGGAGAGAGTGAGGGACATCGAGAGAGAGAGAGGGACATCGAGAGAGAGAGAGGGACAGGGAGAGAGAGTGAGGGACAGGGAGAGAGTGAGGGACAGAGAGAGAGAGGGACAGGGAGAGAAAGAGGGACAGGGAGAGATTGAGTGACAGAGAGAGAGAGAGAGGGACAGAGAGACAGAGGGACAGGGAGAGAGAGAGAGGGACAGGGAGAGAGAGGGACAGGGAGAGAGTGACAGAGGGACAGGGAGAGAGAGAGGGACAGGGAGAGAGAGAGAGAGGGACAGGGAGAGAGCGAAGGACAGGGAGAGAGAGAGAGATGGACAGGGAGAGAGTGAGGAACATAGAGCGAGAGGGACAGGGAGAGAGAAAGAGAGGGACAGAGAGAGAGAGAGAGACAGGTAGAGAGAGTGGGATAGGGAGAGAGAGAGAGAAAGACAGGGAGAGAGAGAGAGAGGGAGAGAGAGGGACAGAGAGAGAGAGAGAGAGGGACAGAGAGAGAGGGACAGGGACAGAGAGCGACAGGGAGAGAGAGGGACAGAGAGAGAGAGAGAGAGAGAGGGACAGAGTGAGAGAGAGAGGGGGACAGAGAGAGAGAGAGAGGGACAGAGAGAGAGGGACAGGGAGCGAGAGAGGGACACAGGGAGAGAGAGAGATGCACAGGGAGAGAGAGTGAGGGACAGGGAGAGAGAGAGGGACAGGGAGAGAGTGAAGAACAGAGAGAGAGAGGGACAGGGAGAGAGTGTGGGACAGATGGAGAGAGAGGGACAGGTAGAGAGTGAGGGACAGAGAGAGAGAGAGAGAGGGAAAGGGAGAGAGAGAGAGGGACAGAGAGAGAGAACGACAGGGAGAGAGAGAGAGGGACGGGGGGAGAGAGAGAGAGGGAGAGAAAGACAGAGAGAGGGACACAGAGAGGGAGATAGAAAGACAGAGAGAGAGAGGGACACAGAGAGGGAGATAGAAAAACAGAGAGAGAGAGGGACACAGAGAGGGAGAGTGGGAGAGAGACATATAGAGAGGGACAGGGAGAGGGAGAGAGAGACAGGGAGAGAATGAGGGGCAGAATAGAGAGAGGGGGACAGGGAGAGAGAGAGGGACCGAGAGAGAGAAAAACAGGGAGAGAGAGAGGGACAGTGAGTGAGAGAGACAGGGAGAGAGTGAGGGACAGGAAGAGAGCGAGGGACAGAGAGAGAGAGAGAGGGACAGAGAGAGAGGGACAGGGAGAGAGAGAGGGACACAGGGAGAGAGAGAGAGGGACAGGGAGAGAGAGTGAGGGACAGGGAGAGAGAGAGGAACAGGGAGAGAGTGAAGAACAGAGAGAGAGAGGGACAGGGAGAGAAAGAGGGACAGGGAGAGAGTGAGTGACAGAGAGAGAGAGAGAGGGACAGGGAGAGAGAGAGGGACAGGGAGAGAGAGAGAGAGGGACTGGGAGAGAGCGAAGGACAGGGAGAGAGAGAGAGATGGACAGGGAGAGAGTGAGGAACAGAGAGCGAGAGGGACAGGGAGAGAGAGAGAGAGGGACAGAGAGAGAGAGACAGGTAGAGAGAGAGGGACAGGGAGAGAGAGAGAGAGGGACAGAGAGAGGGAAAGACAGGGAGAGAGAGAGAGGGACAAGGAGAGAGAGAGAGACAGGGAGAGAGTGAGGGACAGGGAGAGAGAGAGTGGGACAGGGAGAGAGTGAGGGACATCGAGAGAGAGAGAGGGACATCGAGAGAGAGAGAGGGACAGGGAGAGAGAGTGAGGGACAGGGAGAGAGTGAGGGACAGAGAGAGAGAGGGACAGGGAGAGAAAGAGGGACAGGGAGAGATTGAGTGACAGAGAGAGAGAGAGAGGGGCAGAGAGACAGAGGGACAGGGAGAGAGAGAGAGGGACAGGGAGAGAGAGGGACAGGGAGAGAGTGACAGAGGGACAGGGAGAGAGAGAGGGACAGGGAGAGAGAGAGAGAGGGACAGGGAGAGAGCGAAGGACAGGGAGAGAGAGAGAGATGGACAGGGAGAGAGTGAGGAACATAGAGCGAGAGGGACAGGGAGAGAGAAAGAGAGGGACAGAGAGAGAGAGAGAGACAGGTAGAGAGAGTGGGATAGGGAGAGAGAGAGAGAAAGACAGGGAGAGAGAGAGAGAGGGAGAGAGAGGGACAGAGAGAGAGAGAGAGAGGGACAGAGAGAGAGGGACAGGGACAGAGAGCGACAGGGAGAGAGAGGGACAGAGAGAGAGAGAGAGAGAGAGGGACAGAGTGAGAGAGAGAGGGGGACAGAGAGAGAGAGAGAGGGACAGAGAGAGAGGGACAGGGAGCGAGAGAGGGACACAGGGAGAGAGAGAGATGCACAGGGAGAGAGAGTGAGGGACAGGGAGAGAGAGAGGGACAGGGAGAGAGTGAAGAACAGAGAGAGAGAGGGACAGGGAGAGAGTGTGGGACAGATGGAGAGAGAGGGACAGGTAGAGAGTGAGGGACAGAGAGAGAGAGAGAGAGGGAAAGGGAGAGAGAGAGAGGGACAGAGAGAGAGAACAACAGGGAGAGAGAGAGAGGGACGGGGGGAGAGAGAGAGAGGGAGAGAAAGACAGAGAGAGGGACACAGAGAGGGAGATAGAAAGACAGAGAGAGAGAGGGACACAGAGAGGGAGATAGAAAAACAGAGAGAGAGAGGGACACAGAGAGGGAGAGTGGGAGAGAGACATATCGAGAGGGACAGGGAGAGGGAGAGAGAGACAGGGAGAGAATGAGGGGCAGAATAGAGAGAGGGGGACAGGGAGAGAGAGAGGGACCGAGAGAGAGAAAAACAGGGAGAGAGAGAGGGACAGTGAGTGAGAGAGACAGGGAGAGAGTGAGGGACAGGAAGAGAGCGAGGGACAGAGAGAGAGAGAGAGGGACAGAGAGAGAGGGACAGGGAGAGAGAGAGGGACACAGGGAGAGAGAGAGAGGGACAGGGAGAGAGAGTGAGGGACAGGGAGAGAGAGAGGAACAGGGAGAGAGTGAAGAACAGAGAGAGAGAGGGACAGGGAGAGAAAGAGGGACAGGGAGAGAGTGAGTGACAGAGAGAGAGAGAGAGGGACAGGGAGAGAGAGAGGGACAGGGAGAGAGAGAGAGAGGGACTGGGAGAGAGCGAAGGACAGGGAGAGAGAGAGAGATGGACAGGGAGAGAGTGAGGAACAGAGAGCGAGAGGGACAGGGAGAGAGAGAGAGAGGGACAGAGAGAGAGAGACAGGTAGAGAGAGTGGGATAGGGAGAGAGAGAGAGAAAGACAGGGAGAGAGGGACAGGGAGAGAGAGCGACAGGGAGAGAGAGGGACAGAGAGAGAGAGAGAGAGAGAGGGACAGAGAGAGAGGGACAGGGACAGAGAGCGACAGGGAGAGAGAGGGACAGAGAGAGAGAGAGGGACAGAGAGAGAGAGTAACAGGGAGAGAGAGAGGGACAGGGAGAGAGAGAGACACGGAGAGAGAGAGAGGGACAGAGAGAGAGAGAGAGAGAGAGAGAGAGAGGGACAGGGAGAGGGTGAGGGACAGGGAGAGAGAGGGACAGAGAGAGAGAGAGGGAGAGGGGGAGAGAGAGAGGGACAGGTAGAGAGAGGGACAGAGAGAGAGACAGGGACTGGGAGAGAGTGAGGGACAGGGAAAGGGAGGGGCAGGGAGAGCGTGAGGGAAAGGGGGAGAGAGAGAGTGACAGAGAGAGAGAGAGAGAGAGAGGGGGAGACAGGGAGCGGGTGAGAGACAGGGAGAGAGAGCCAGAGGGAGAGACAGAGAGAGAGGGACAGGGAGAGAGTGTGGGACAGATGGAGAGAAAGGGACAGGTAGAGAGTGAGGGACAGAGAGAGAGAGAGAGAGGGAAAGGGAGAGAGAGAGAGGGACAGAGAGAGAACGACAGGGAGAGAGAGAGAGGGACGGGGAGAGAGAGAGAGAGGGAGAGAAAGACAGAGAGTGGGACACAGAGAGGGAGATAGAAAGACAGAGAGAGAGAGGGACACAGAGAGGGAGAGAGGGAGAGAGACATATAGAGAGGGACAGGGAGAGAGAGAGAGAGAGACAGGGAGAGAATGAGGGGCAGAATAGAGAGAGGGGTACAGGGAGAGAGAGAGGGACCGAGAGAGAGAAAGACAGGGAGAGAGAGAGGGACAGGGAGTGAGAGAGACAGGGAGAGAGTGAGGGACAGGAAGAGAGCGAGGGACAGAGAGAGAGAGAGAGGGACAGAGAGAGAGCGACAGGGAGAGAGAGAGGGACACAGGGAGAGAGAGAGGGACAGGGAGAGAGAGTGAGGGACAGGGAGAGGGAGAGGAACAGGGAGAGAGTGAAGAACAGAGAGAGAGAGGGACAGGGAGAGAAAGAGGGACAGGGAGAGAGTGAGTGACAGAGAGAGAGAGAGAGGGACAGAGAGAGAGAGGGACAGGGAGAGAGAGAGGGACAGGGAGAGAGAGAGAGAGAGAGAGAGTGACAGGGAGAGGGTGAGGGACAGGGAGAGAGAGAGAGGGACAGAGAGAGAGAGAGGGACAGGGAGAGGGTGAGGCACAGGGAGAGAGAGAGAGGGGACAGGGAGAGAGTGAGGGACGGAGAGAGAGACGGACAGGGAGAGAGAGTGAGGGACAGAGAGAGAGAGGGACAGCGAGAGAGAGAGAGAGAGGGACAGGGAAAGAGAGGGACAAGGGAGAGAGAGAGGGAGAGGGAGAGAGAGAGAGGGACAGGGAGAGAGAGGGACAGGGAGAGAGAGAGACAGTGAGATAGAGATAGAGAGAGAGAGGGGGGACAGGGAGAGTGAGGGACAGGGTGAGAGAGGGACAGGGAGAGAGAGAGAGGGACAGAGAGAGAGAGAGAGAGGGACAGGGAGAGGGTGAGGGACAGGGAGAGAGAGAGAGGGACAGAGAGAGAGAGAGGGACAGGGAGAGGGTGAGGCACAGGGAGAGAGAGCCAGAGCGAGAGACAGAGAGAGAGGGACAGACAGGGAGAGAGAGAGAGGGACAGGGAGAGAGAGGGACAGGGAGAGAGTGAGGGACAGGGAGAGAGTGAGGGACAGGGAGAGAGTGAGGGACAGGGAGAGTGAGAGGGACAGGGAGAGAGAGAGGGACAGGGAGAGAGAGGGACAGAGAGAGAGAGATGGAGAGGGGGAGAGAGAGAGGGACAGGTAGAGAGAGGGACAGGGAGAGAGAGAGAGGGACTGGGAGAGAGTGAGGGACAGGGAGAGGGAGGGGGAGGGAGAGGGTGAGGGAAAGGGAGAGAGAGAGAGTGACAGAGAGAGAGAGAGAGAGAGGGGGGGACAGGGAGAGGGTGAGAGACAGGGAGAGAGAGCCAGAGGGAGAGACAGAGAGAGAGGGACAGACAGGGAGAGAGAGAGCGGGACAGGGAGAGAGGGAGGGATAGGGAAAGAGAGAGAGGGACATCGAGAGACAGAGAGAGGGACAGGGAGAGAGAGAGAGAGAGGGACAGCGAGAGAGAAAGAGAGGGACAGAGAGAGAGGGAGAGGGACAGGGAGGGAGAGAGAGAGGGACAGGGAGAGAGAGAGAGGGACAGCGAGAGAGAGAGGGACAAGGAGAGAGAGAGAGAGGGAGAGAGAGAGAGGGACTGGGAGAGAGAGAGAGGGACAGGGAGAGAGTGAGGGACAGGGAAAGAGAGAGGTACAGGGAGAGAAAGAGAGAGGGACAGGGAGAGAGAGATAGAGGGACAGCGAGAGCGAGAGAGAGAGAAAGACAGAGATGGTACACAGAGAGGGAGATAGAAAGACAGAGAGAGAGAGGGACATAGAGAAGGAGAGAGGGACATAGACAGAGAGAGAGGGACAGGGAGAGAGTGAGGGAAAGATGGAGAGAGAGGGACAGAGAGAGAGAGAGAGGGAAAGGGAGAGAGAGAGAGGGACAGAGAGAGAGAACGACAGGGAGAGAGAGAGAGGGACGGGGAGAGAGAGAGAGAGAGGGAGAGAAAGACAGAGAGAGGGACACAGAGAGGGAGAGAGAGCGACAGAGAGAGAGAGGGACACAGAGAGGAAGAGAGGGAGAGAGACATATCGAGAGGGACAGGGAGAGACTGAGCGACAGGGAGAGAGAGAGAGAGGGACAGGGAGAGAATGAGGGGCAGAATAGAGAGAGGGGGACAGGGAGAGAGAGAGGGACCGAGAGAGAGAAAGACAGGGAGAGAGAGAGGGACAGGGAGTGAGAGAGACAGGGAGAGAGTGAGGGACAGGGAGAGAGCGAGGGACAGAGAGAGAGAGAGAGGGACAGAGAGAGAGGGACAGGGAGAGAGAGAGGGAGGGACAGGGAGAGAGAGAGAGGGACAGGGGGAGAGAGAGGGACAGGAAGAGGGATAGGGACAGGGAGAGAGAGGGACAGGGAGAGAGAGAGGGACAGGGAGATTGAGAGAGGGACAGGGAGAGAGAGATAGGGACAGGGAGAGATTGTGGGACAGGGAAAGAGAGAGACGGACAGGAAGAGAGAGAGGGACAGGGAGAGATTGAGGGACAGGGAAAGAGAGAGACGGACAGGAAGAGAGAGAGAGGGACAGGGAGAGAGAGTGAGGGACAGAGAGAGAGGGACAGGGAGAGAGAGAGATGGACAGGGAGAGAGAGAGGGACAGGGAGAGAGAGAGGGACAGGAAGAGGGATAGGGACAGGGAGAGAGAGGGACAGGCAGAGAGTGAGGGACAGGGAAAGTGAAAGAGGGACAGGAAGAGAGAGAGAGGGACAGGGAGAGAGAGAGAGGGACAGGGAGAGAGAGAGAGAGAGAGAGAGAAAGACAGAGAGAGGGACACCGGGAGGGAGAGAGAAAGACAGGGAGAGAGAGAGGGACAGGGAGTGAGAGAGAGGGACAGTGAGAGAGAGGGGGACAGGGAGAGAGCGAGGGACAGAGAGAGAGAGAGTGGGACAGGGAGAGAGTGAGGGACATCGAGAGAGAGAGAGGGACATCGAGAGAGAGAGAGGGACAGGGAGAGAGAGTGAGGGACAGGGAGAGAGTGAGGGACAGAGAGAGAGAGGGACAGGGAGAGAAAGAGGGACAGGGAGAGATTGAGTGACAGAGAGAGAGAGAGAGAGGGACAGAGAGACAGAGGGACAGGGAGAGAGAGAGAGGGACAGGGAGAGAGAGGGACAGGGAGAGAGTGACAGAGGGACAGGGAGAGAGAGAGGGACAGGGAGAGAGAGAGAGAGGGACAGGGAGAGAGCGAAGGACAGGGAGAGAGAGAGAGATGGACAGGGAGAGAGTGAGGAACAGAGAGCGAGAGGGACAGGGAGAGAGAAAGAGAGGGACAGAGAGAGAGAGAGACAGGTAGAGAGAGTGGGATAGGGAGAGAGAGAGAGAAAGACAGGGAGAGAGGGACAGGGAGAGAGAGAGCGAGGGAGAGAGAGGGACAGAGAGAGAGAGAGAGAGGGACAGAGAGAGAGGGACAGGGACAGAGAGCGACAGGGAGAGAGAGGGACAGAGAGAGAGAGAGAGAGAGAGGGACAGAGAGAGAGAGAGAGGGGGACAGAGAGAGAGAGAGGGACAGAGAGAGAGGGACAGGGAGAGAGAGAGAGAGAGGGACAGAGAGAGGGAAAGACAGGGAGAGAGAGAGAGGGACAAGGAGAGAGAGAGAGACAGGGAGAGAGTGAGGGACAGGGAGAGAGAGAGTGGGACAGGGAGAGAGTGAGGGACATCGTGAGAGAGAGAGGGACATCGAGAGAGAGAGAGGGACAGGGAGAGAGAGTGAGGGACAGGGAGAGAGTGAGAGACAGAGAGAGAGAGGGACAGGGAGAGAAAGAAGGACAGGGAGAGATTGAGTGACAGAGAGAGAGAGAGAGAGGGACAGAGAGAGAGGGACAGGGAGAGAGAGAGGGACACAGGGAGAGAGAGAGATGGACAGGGAGAGAGAGTGAGGGACAGGGAGAGAGAGAGGGACAGGGAGAGAGTGAAGAACAGAGAGAGAGAGGGACAGGGAGAGAGTGAGTGACAGAGAGAGAGAGAGAGAGAGAGGGACAGAGAGAGAGGGACAGGGAGAGAGAGAGGGACACAGGGAGAGAGAGAGATGGACAGGGAGAGAGAGTGAGGGACAGGGAGAGGGAGAGTGACAGGGAGAGAGTGAAGAACAGAGAGAGAGGGGGACAGAGAGAGAGAGGGACAGGGAGAGAGAGAGAGGGACAGGTGGAGAGAGGGACAGGGAGAGAGAGACAGAGGGACAGGGAGAGAGAGAGGGACAGGGAGAGAGAGAGAGAGGGACTGGGAGAGAGCGAAGGACAGGGAGAGAGAGAGAGATGGACAGGGAGAGAGTGAGGAACAGAGAGCGAGAGGGACAGGGAGAGAGAGAGAGAGGGACAGAGAGAGAGAGAGAGACAGGTAGAGAGAGTGGGATAGGGAGAGAGAGAGAGAAAGACAGGGAGAGAGGGACAGGGAGAGAGAGCGACAGGGAGAGAGAGGGACAGAGAGAGAGAGAGAGAGAGGGACAGAGAGAGAGGGACAGGGACAGAGAGCGACAGGGAGAGAGAGGGACAGAGAGAGAGAGAGAGAGAGAGGGACAGAGAGAGAGAGAGTAACAGGGAGAGAGAGAGGGACAGGGAGAGAGAGAGACACGGAGAGAGAGAGAGGGACAGAGAGAGAGAGAGAGAGAGAGAGGGACAGGGAGAGGGTGAGGGACAGGGAGAGACAGAGAGGGACAGAGAGAGAGAGAGAGGGACAAGGAGAGGGTGAGGCACAGGGAGAGAGAGAGAGGGGACATGGAGAGAGTGAGGGACGGAGAGAGAGACGGACAGGGAGAGAGAGTGAGGGACAGAGAGAGAGAGGGACAGCGAGAGAGAGAGAGAGGGACAGGGAAAGAGAGGGACAAGGGAGAGAGAGAGGGAGAGGGAGAGAGAGAGAGGGACAGGGAGAGAGAGGGACAGGGAGAGAGTGAGAGAGGGGGACAGGGCGAGAGTGAGGGACAGGGAGAGAGAGAGGGTTAGGGAACGAGAGAGAGGGACAGGGAGAGAGAGGGACAGGGAGAGAGTGAGGGACAGGGAGAGAGTGAGGGACAGGGAGAGAGTGAGGGACAGGGAGAGTGAGAGGGACTGGGAGAGAGTGAGGGACAGGGAGAGAGAGGGACAGAGAGAGAGAGAGGGAGAGGGGGAGAGAGAGAGGGACAGGTAGAGAGAGGGACAGAGAGAGAGAGAGGGACTGGGAGAGAGTGAGGGACAGGGAGAGGGAGGGGCAGGGAGAGCGTGAGGGAAAGGGGGAGAGAGAGAGTGACAGAGAGAGAGAGAGAGAGAGAGAGGGAGACAGGGAGAGGGTGAGAGACAGGGAGAGAGAGCCAGAGGGAGAGACAGAGAGAGAGGGACAGGGAGAGAGTGTGGGACAGATGGAGAGAGAGGGACAGGTAGAGAGTGAGGGACAGAGAGAGAGAGAGAGAGGGAAAGGGAGAGAGAGAGAGGGACAGAGAGAGAGAACGACAGGGAGAGAGAGAGAGGGACGGGGGGAGAGAGAGAGAGGGAGAGAAAGACAGAGAGAGGGACACAGAGAGGGAGATAGAAAGACAGAGAGAGAGAGAGGGACACAGAGAGGGAGAGAGGGAGAGAGACATATAGAGAGGGACAGGGAGAGAGAGAGAGAGACAGGGAGAGAATGAGGGGCAGAATAGAGAGAGGGGGACAGGGAGAGAGAGAGGGACCGAGAGAGAGAAAAACAGGGAGAGAGAGAGGGACAGGGAGTGAGAGAGACAGGGAGAGAGTGAGGGACAGGAAGAGAGCGAGGGACAGAGAGAGAGAGAGAGAGGGACAGAGAGAGAGGGACAGGGAGAGAGAGAGGGACACAGGGAGAGAGAGAGAGGGACAGGGAGAGAGAGTGAGGGACAGGGAGAGAGAGAGGAACAGGGAGAGAGTGAAGAACAGAGAGAGAGAGAGGGACAGGGAGAGAAAGAGGGACAGGGAGAGAGTGAGTGACAGAGAGAGATAGAGAGGGACAGAGAGAGAGAGGGACAGGGAGAGAGCGAAGGACAGGGAGAGAGAGAGAGATGGACAGGGAGAGAGTGAGGAACAGAGAGCGAGAGGGACAGGGAGAGAGAGAGAGAGGGACAGAGAGAGAGAGAGACAGGTAGAGAGAGTGGGATAGGGAGAGAGAGAGAGAAAGACAGGGAGAGAGGGACAGGGAGAGAGAGCGACAGGGAGAGAGAGGGACAGAGAGAGAGAGAGAGAGAGAGAGGGACAGAGAGAGAGGGACAGGGACAGAGAGCGACAGGGAGAGAGAGGGACAGAGAGAGAGAGAGGGACAGAGAGAGAGAGTAACAGGGAGAGAGAGAGGGACAGGGAGAGAGAGAGACACGGAGAGAGAGAGAGGGACAGAGAGAGAGAGAGAGAGAGAGGGGGGGACAGGGAGAGGGTGAGGGCCAGGGAGAGAGAGGGACAGAGAGAGAGAGAGGGAGAGGGGGAGAGAGAGAGGGACAGGTAGAGAGAGGGACAGAGAGAGAGAGAAGGACTGGGAGAGAGTGAGGGACAGGGAGAGGGAGGGGCAGGGAGAGCGTGAGGGAAAGGGGGAGAGAGAGAGTGACAGAGAGAGAGAGAGAGAGAGGGGGAGACAGGGAGAGGGTGACAGACAGGGAGAGAGAGCCAGAGGGAGAGACAGAGAGAGAGGGACAGGGAGAGAGTGTGGGACAGATGGAGAGAAAGGGACAGGTAGAGAGTGAGGGACAGAGAGAGAGAGAGAGAGGGAAAGGGAGAGAGAGAGAGGGACAGAGAGAGAACGACAGGGAGAGAGAGAGAGGGACGGGGAGAGAGAGAGAGAGGGAGAGAAAGACAGAGAGAGGGACACAGAGAGGGAGATAGAAAGACAGAGAGAGAGAGGGACACAGAGAGGGAGAGAGGGAGAGAGACATATAGAGAGGGACAGGGAGAGAGAGAGAGAGAGACAGGGAGAGAATGAGGGGCAGAATAGAGAGAGGGGTACAGGGAGAGAGAGAGGGACTGAGAGAGAGAAAGACAGGGAGAGAGAGAGGGACAGGGAGTGAGAGAGACAGGGAGAGAGTGAGGGACAGAAAGAGAGCGAGGGTCAGAGAGAGAGAGAGAGGGACAGAGAGAGAGCGACAGGGTGAGAGAGAGGGACACAGTGAGAGAGAGAGAGGGACAGGGAGAGAGAGTGAGGGACAGGGAGAGAGAGAGGAACAGGGAGAGAGTGAAGAACAGAGAGAGAGAGGGACAGGGAGAGAAAGAGGGACAGGGAGAGAGTGAGTGACAGAGAGAGAGAGAGAGGGACTGAGAGAGAGAGGGACAGGGAGAGAGAGAGGGACAGGGAGAGAGAGAGAGAGGGACTGGGAGAGAGCGAAGGACAGGGAGAGAGAGAGAGATGGACAGGGAGAGAGAGGAACAGAGAGCGAGAGGGACAGGGAGAGAGAGAGAGAGGGACAGAGAGAGAGAGAGACAGGTAGAGAGAGTGGGATAGGGAGAGAGAGAGAGAAAGACAGGGAGAGAGGGACAGGGAGAGAGAGCGACAGGGAGAGAGAGGGACAGAGAGAGAGAGAGAGAGGGACAGAGAGAGAGGGACAGGGACAGAGAGCGACAGGGAGAGAGAGGGACAGAGAGAGAGAGAGGGACAGAGAGAGAGAGTAACAGGGAGAGAGAGAGGGACAGGGAGAGAGAGAGACACGGAGAGAGAGAGAGGGACAGAGAGAGAGAGAGAGAGAGAGAGAGGGACAGGGAGAGGGTGAGGGACAGGGAGAGAGAGAGAGGGACAGAGAGAGAGAGAGGGACAGGGAGAGGGTGAGGCACAGGGAGAGAGAGAGAGGGGACAGGGAGAGAGTGAGGGACGGAGAGAGAGACGGACAGGGAGAGAGAGTGAGGGACAGAGAGAGAGAGGGACAGCGAGAGAGAGAGAGAGGGACAGGGAAAGAGAGGGACAGGGAGAGAGAGAGACAGTGAGATAGAGATAGAGAGAGAGAGGGGGGGACAGGGAGAGTGAGGGACAGGGAGAGAGAGGGACAGGGAGAGAGAGAGAGGGACAGAGAGAGAGAGAGAGAGGCACAGGGAGAGGGTGAGGGACAGGGAGAGAGAGAGAGGGACAGAGAGAGAGAGAGGGACAGGGAGAGGGTGAGGCACAGGGAGAGAGAGCCAGAGCGAGAGACAGAGAGAGAGGGACAGACAGGGAGAGAGAGAGAGGGACAGGGAGAGAGAGGGACAGGGAGAGAGTGAGGGACAGGGAGAGAGTGAGGGACAGGGAGAGAGTGAGGGACAGGGAGAGTGAGAGGGACAGGGAGAGAGAGAGGGACAGGGAGAGAGAGGGACAGAGAGAGAGAGAGGGAGAGGGGGAGAGAGAGAGGGACAGTAGAGAGAGGGACAGGGAGAGAGAGGGGGACTGGGAGAGAGTGAGGGACAGGGAGAGGGAGGGGCAGGGAGAGGGTGAGGGAAAGGGAGAGAGAGAGAGTGACAGAGAGAGAGAGAGAGAGAGGGGGGGACAGGGAGAGGGTGAGAGACAGGGAGAGAGAGCCAGAGGGAGAGACAGAGAGAGAGGGACAGACAGGGAGAGAGAGAGAGGGACAGGGAGAGAGGGAGGGATAGGGAAAGAGAGAGAGGGACATCGAGAGACAGAGAGAGGGACAGGGAGAGAGAGAGAGAGAGGGACAGGGAGAGAGAAAGAGAGGGACAGAGAGAGAGAGAGGGACAAGGAGAGAGAGAGAGAGGGAGAGAGAGAGAGGGACTGGGAGAGAGAGAGGGTGACAGGGAGAGAGTGAGGGACAGGGAAAGAGAGAGGTACAGGGAGAGAAAGAGAGAGGGACAGGGAGAGAGAGATAGAGGGACAGCGAGAGCGAGAGAGAGAGAAAGACAGAGATGGTACACAGAGAGGGAGATAGAAAGACAGAGAGAGAGAGGGACATAGAGAAGGAGAGAGGGACATAGACAGAGAGAGCGGGACAGGGAGAGAGTGAGGGAAAGATGGAGAGAGAGGGACAGAGAGAGAGAGAGAGGGAAAGGGAGAGAGAGAGAGGGACAGGGAGAGAGAGAGAGAGAGAGAGAGAGAAAGACAGAGAGAGGGACACCGGGAGGGAGAGAGAAAGACGGAGAGAGTGAGGGACAGGAAGAGGGAGAGAGAGGGACAGTGAGAGAGAGGGGGACAGGGAGAGAGAGAGAGGGACAGGGAGAGAGTGAGGGACAGGGAAAGAGAGAGAGGGACAAGGAGAGAGAGAGGGACAGGGACAGAGAGAGAGAGAGAGAAAGACAGAGAGATGGACACAGAGAGGGAGATAGAAAGACAGAGAGAGAGAGGGACACAGAGAGGGAGAGAGGGAGAGAGACAGATAGAGAGGGACAGGGAGAGAGAGAGAGGGACAGCGAGAGAGAGAGGGACAAGGAGAGAGAGAGAGAGGGAGAGAGAGAGAGGGACTGGGAGAGAGGGAGAGAGGGACAGGGAGAGAGTGAGGGACAGGGAAAGAGAGAGGTACAGGGAGAGAAAGAGAGAGGGACAGGGAGAGAGAGATAGAGGGACAGCGAGAGCGAGAGAGAGAGAAAGACAGAG
Organism: Chiloscyllium punctatum; assembly: GCF_047496795.1. Taxonomy (NCBI): domain Eukaryota; kingdom Metazoa; phylum Chordata; class Chondrichthyes; order Orectolobiformes; family Hemiscylliidae; genus Chiloscyllium; species Chiloscyllium punctatum. The sequence goes on from NW_027310070.1 coordinate 113,540, forward strand.
ATGGTACACAGAGAGGGAGATAGAAAGACAGAGAGAGAGAGGGACATAGAGAAGGAGAGAGGGACATAGACAGAGAGAGCGGGACAGGGAGAGAGTGAGGGAAAGATGGAGAGAGAGGGACAGAGAGAGAGAGAGAGGGAAAGGGAGAGAGAGAGAGGGACAGAGAGAGAGAACGACAGGGAGAGAGAGAGAGAGGGACGGGGAGAGAGAGAGAGAGGGAGAGAAAGACAGAGAGAGGGACACAGAGAGGGAGAGAGAGCGACAGAGAGAGAGAGGGACACAGAGAGGGAGAGAGGGAGAGAGACATATCGAGAGGGACAGGGAGAGACTGAGCGACAGGGAGAGAGAGAGAGAGGGACAGGGAGAGAATGAGGGGCAGAATAGAGAGAGGGGGACAGGGAGAGAGAGAGGGACCGAGAGAGAGAAAGACAGGGAGAGAGAGAGGGACAGGGAGTGAGAGAGACAGGGAGAGAGTGAGGGACAGGGAGAGAGCGAGGGACAGAGAGAGAGAGAGAGATGGACAGAGAGAGAGGGACAGGGAGAGAGAGAGGGAGGGACAGGGAGAGAGAGAGAGGGACAGGGGGAGAGAGAGGGACAGGAAGAGGGATAGGGACAGGGAGAGAGAGGGACAGGGAGAGAGAGAGGGACAGGGAGATTGAGAGAGGGAAAGGGAGAGAGAGATAGGGGCAGGGAGAGATTGAGGGACAGGGAAAGAGAGAGACGGACAGGAAGAGAGAGAGGGACAGGGAGAGATTGAGGGACAGGGAAAGAGAGAGACGGACAGGAAGAGAGAGAGAGGGACAGGGAGAGAGAGTGAGGGACAGAGAGAGAGGGACAGGGAGAGAGAGAGATGGACAGGGAGAGAGAGAGGGACAGGGAGAGAGAGAGGGACAGGAAGAGGGATAGGGACAGGGAGAGAGAGGGACAGGCAGAGAGTGAGGGACAGGGAAAGTGAGAGACGGACAGGAAGAGAGAGAGAGGGACAGGGAGAGATAGAGAGGGACAGGGAGAGAGAGAGAGAGAGAGAAAGACAGAAAGAGGGACACCGGGAGGGAGAGAGAAAGACGGAGAGAGTGAGGGACAGGAAGAGGGAGAGAGAGGGACAGTGAGAGAGAGGGGGACAGGGAGAGAGAGAGAGGGACAGGGAGAGAGTGAGGGACAGGGAAAAAGAGAGAGGGACAAGGAGAGAGAGAGGGACAGGGACAGAGAGAGAGAGAGAGAGAGAAAGACAGAGAGAGGGACACAGAGAGGGAGATAGAAAGACAGAGAGAGAGAGGGACACAGAGAGGGAGAGAGGGAGAGAGACAGATAGAGAGGGACAGGGAGAGAGTGAGTGACAGAGAGAGAGAGAGGGACAGAGAGAGAGAGTGACAGGCAGAGAGAGAGAGGGACAGGGAGAGAGAGGGACAGTGAGAGAGAGAGGGACAGAGAGAGAGTGAGAGAGACAGGGAGAGAGAGAGGGACAGTGAGAGAGAGGGACAGGGAGAGAGAGACAGAGGGACAGGGAGAGAGAGAGGGACAGGGAGAGAGAGAGAGAGAGGGAGAGAGAGAGGGACAGGGAGGGAGAGGGACAGGGAGAGAGAGAGAGAGCGACAGGGAGAGAGCGAGGGACAGTGAGAGAGAGAGAGAGATGGACAGGGAGAGAGTGAGGGACAGAGAGCGAGAGGGACAGGGAGAGGGAGAGGGACAGAGAGAGAGAGAGAGACAGGTAGAGAGAGTGGGATAGGGAGAGAGAGAGACAGGGACAGAGAGAGAGAGGGACAGGGAGAGAGAGCGACAGGGAGAGAGAGGGACAGAGAGAGAGAGAGAGAGAGAGAGAGGGACAGAGAGAGAGAGAGAGGAACAGGGAGAGAGAGAGGGACAGGGAGAGAGAGAGAGACACGGAGAGAGTGAGAGGGACAGGGAGAGAGTGAGGGACAGAGAGAGAGAGGGACAGGGAGAGAGAGAGAGGGACAGAGAGAGAGAAAGACAGGGAGAGAGAGAGGGACAGGGAGTAAGAGAGACAGGGAGAGAGTGAGGGACAGGGAGAGAGCGAGGGACAGAGAGAAAGAGAGAGAGAGACAGAGAGAGAGAGACAGAGAGAGAGGGACAGGGAGGGAGAGAGAGAGGGACAGGGAGAGAGAGAGAGTCACAGGGAGAGAGAGGGACAGGAAGAGGGATAAGGACAGGGAGAGAGAGGGACAGGGAGAGAGAGAGAGGGACAGGGAGAGAGAGAGGGGGACAGGGAGATAGTGAGGGACAGGGAAAGTGAGAGAGGGACAGGAAGAGAGAGAGAGGGACAGGGAGAGAGAGAGAGGGACAGGGAGAAAGAGAGAGAAAGACAGAGAGAGGGACACAGAGAGGGAGAGAGAAAGACGGAGAGAGTGAGGGACAGGAAGAGGGAGAGAGAGGGACAGTGAGAGAGAGGGGGACAGGAAGAGAGATAGGGACAGGGAGAAAGAGGGATAGGGAGTGAGAGAGGGACAGGGAGAGAGAGAGAGGGACAGGGAGAGAGTGAGGGACAGGGAAAGAGAGAGAGGGACAGGGAGAGAGAGAGGGACAGGGAGAGAGAGAGAGAGAGAGAAAGACAGAGAGAGGGACACAGAGAGGGTGATAGAAAGACAGAGAGATGGAGGGACACAGAGAGGGAGATAGGGAGAGAGACAGATAGAGAGGGACAGGGAGAGAGTGAGTGACAGAGAGAGAGAGAGGGACAGAGCGAGAGAGGGACAGAGAGAGAGAGAGAGGGACAGGGAGAGAGAGGGACAGTGAGAGAGAGAGGGACAGAGAGAGATTGAGAGAAACAGGGAGAGAGAGAGAGGGACAGGGAGAGAGAGACAGAGGGACAGGTAGAGAGAGAGGGACAGGGAGAGAGACAGAGAAAGAGGTAGAGAGAGAGAGGGACAGAGAGAGAGAGAGAGGGACAGGGAGAGAGAGGGACAGTGAGAGAGAGAGGGACAGAGAGAGATTGAGAGAAACAGGGAGAGAGAGAGAGGGACAGGGAGAGAGAGACAGAGGGACAGGTAGAGAGAGAGGGACAGGGAGAGAGACAGAGAAAGAGGTAGAGAGAGAGAGGGACAGAGAGAGAGAGAGAGGGACAGGGAGAGAGAGGGACAGTGAGAGAGAGAGGGACAGAGAGAGATTGAGAGAAACAGGGAGAGAGAGAGAGGGACAGGGAGAGAGAGACAGAGGGACAGGTAGAGAGAGAGGGACAGGGAGAGAGACAGAGAAAGAGGTAGAGAGAGAGAGGGACAGAGAGAGAGAGAGAGGGACAGGGAGAGAGAGGGACAGTGAGAGAGAGAGGGACAGAGAGAGATTGAGAGAAACAGGGAGAGAGAGAGAGGGACAGGGAGAGAGAGACAGAGGGACAGGTAGAGAGAGAGGGACAGGGAGAGAGACAGAGAAAGAGGTAGAGAGAGAGAGGGACAGGGAGAGAGAGAGATGGACAGGGAGAGAGTGAGGGAAAGAGAGCGAGAGGGACAGGGAGAGAGATAGAGGGACTGAGAGTGAGAGAGAGACAGGTAGAGAGAGTGGGATAGGGAGAGAGAGAGGGAGAGGGAGAGAGAGAGAGGGACAGAGAGAGAGGGACAGGGAGAGAGAGCGACAGGGAGAGAGAGGGACAGAGAGAGAGAGAGAGAGGGACAGAGAGAGAGAGAGAGGAACAGGGAGAGAGAGAGACAGGGAGAGAGAGAGACAGTGAGATAGAGATAGACATAGAGAGAGGGACAGGGAGAGTGAGGGACAGGGAGAGAGAATGAGGGACAGGGAGAGAGTGAGGGACAGGGAGAGAGAGCGACAGGGAGAGAGAGAGGGACGGGGGAGAGAGAGAGGGACAGGTAGAGAGAGGGACAGGGAGAGAGAGAGAGAGAGGGACTGGGCGAGAATGAGGGACAGCGAGAGAGAGGGACAGGGAGAGAGAGAGGGACAGGGAGAGAGAGAGACAGTGAGATAGAGATAGACATAGAGAGAGGGACAGGGAGAGTGAGGGACAGGGAGAGAGAGTGAGGGACAGGGAGAGAGAGAGAGAGGAAGAGAGAGAGAGAGAGAGGGACATGGAGAGGGTGAGGGACAGGGAGAGAGAGGGTCAGGGAGAGAGAGAGGGACATGGAGAGCGTGAGGGACAGAGAGAGAGAGGGACAGTGAGAAGAGAGAGACAGGGAGAGAGAGGGACAGGGAGGGAGTGAGGGACACAGAGAGAGAGATGGACAGGGAGAGAGAGAGTGAGAGAGAGAGAGAGAGGGAGAGAGAGGGGGACATGGAGAGAGAGAGGGACAGGGAGAGAGAGGGAAGGACAGGGAGAGAGAGAGGGACAGGGAGAGAGAGAGAGAGGGACATGGAGAGAGTGAGGGACAGAGAGAGAGAGGAACAGGGAGAGAGAGAGGGACAGGGAGAGAGAGAGAGACACGGAGAGAGTGAGAGGGACAGGGAGAGAGACGGACAGGGAGAGAGAGAGCAACAGAGAGAGAGAGGGATAGGGAGAGAGAGGGACAGGGAGAGAGAGAGGGACAGGCAGAGAGAGAGAGGGGACAGGGAGAGAGTGAGGGACAGAGAGAGAGAGGGACAGGGAGAGATAGAGAGGGACAGGGAAAGAGAGGGACAGGGAGAGAGAGAGGGAGAGGGAGAGAGAGAGAGAGGGACAGGGAGTGAGAGGGACAGGGAGACAGAGGGACAGGGAGAGAGAGGGACAGGGAGACAGGGACAGGGAGAGAGAGAGAGGGACAGGGCGAGAGTGTGGGACAGGGAGAGAGAGAGAGAAGGACAGGGAGAGAGTGAGGGACATGGAAAGAGAGAGAGGGACAGAGAGAGAGTGAGGGACAGTGAAAGAGAGAGAGGGACAGAGAGAGACAGAGGGACAGGTAGAGAGAGAGAGAGGGACAGGAAGAGAGAGAGAGAGGGACAGGGAGAGAGAGAGAGGGACAGGGAGAGAAAAAGAGAGGGACAGAGAGAGAGGGAGAGGGACAGGGAGGGAGAGAGAGAGGGACAGGGAGAGCGAGAGAGGGACAGCGAGAGAGTGAGGGACAGGGAAAGAGAGAGGGACATGGAGAGAGAGAGAGAGGGACAGGGAGAGAGAGAGATAGAGGGACAGCGAGAGCGAGAGCGAGAGAAAGACAGAGATGGGTCAAAGAGAGGGAGACAGAAAGACAGAGAGAGAGAGGGACATAGAGAGGGAGAGAGTGACATAGACAGAGAGAGAGGGACATGGAGAGAGTGAGGGACAGAGCGAGAGAGAGGGACAGAGAAAGAGAGACGGACAGGGAGAGAGAGAGAGAGGGACAGGGAGAGAGTGAGGGACAGAGAGAGAGAGAGAGACGGACAGGGAGAGAGAGAGAGGGACAGAGAGAGAGAAAGACAGGGAGTGAGAGAGAGGGACGGGGAGAGAGAGAGAGACAAGTTGAGAGTGAGGGACAGGGAGAGGGAGAGAGAGGGACAGGCAGAGAGAGAGAGGGACAGGGAGAGAGTGAGGGACAGGGAAAGAGAGAGAGGGACAAGGAGAGAGAGAGAGGGACAGGGACAGAGAGAGAGAGAGAGAGAGAAAGACAGAGAGAGGGACACAGAGAGGGAGATAGAAAGACAGAGAGAGAGAGGGACACAGAGAGAGAGAGAGGGAGAGAGACAGATAGAGAGGGACAGGGAGAGAGTGAGTGACAGAGAGAGAGAGAGGGACAGAGAGAGAGAGTGACAGGCAGAGAGAGAGAGGGACAGGGAGAGAGAGGGACAGTGAGAGAGAGAGGGACAGAGAGAGAGTGAGAGAGACAGGGAGAGAGAGAGGGACAGTGAGAGAGAGGGACAGGGAGAGAGAGACAGAGGGACAGGGAGAGAGAGAGGGACAGGGAGAGAGAGAGAGAGAGGGAGAGAGAGAGGGACAGGGAGGGAGAGGGACAGGGAGAGAGAGAGAGAGCGACAGGGAGAGAGCGAGGGACAGTGAGAGAGAGAGAGAGATGGACAGGGAGAGAGTGAGGGACAGAGAGCGAGAGGGACAGGGAGAGGGAGAGGGACAGAGAGAGAGAGAGAGACAGGTAGAGAGAGTGGGATAGGGAGAGAGAGAGACAGGGACAGAGAGAGAGAGAGGGACATGGAGAGGGTGAGGGACAGGGAGAGAGAGGGTCAGGGAGAGAGAGAGGGACATGGAGAGCGTGAGGGACAGAGAGAGAGAGGGACAGTGAGAAGAGAGAGACAGGGAGAGAGAGGGACAGGGAGGGAGTGAGGGACACAGAGAGAGAGATGGACAGGGAGAGAGAGAGTGAGAGAGAGAGAGAGAGGGAGAGAGAGGGGACATGGAGAGAGAGAGGGACAGGGAGAGAGAGGGAAGGACAGGGAGAGAGAGAGGGACAGGGAGAGAGAGAGAGAGGGACATGGAGAGAGTGAGGGACAGAGAGAGAGGAACAGGGAGAGAGAGAGGGACAGGGAGAGAGAGAGAGACACGGAGAGAGTGAGAGGGACAGGGAGAGAGACGGACAGGGAGAGAGAGAGCAACAGAGAGAGAGAGGGATAGGGAGAGAGAGGGACAGGGAGAGAGAGAGGGACAGGCAGAGAGAGAGAGGGGACAGGGAGAGAGTGAGAGGGACAGGGAGAGAGAGACAGAGGGACAGGTAGAGAGAGAGGGACAGGGAGAGAGACAGAGAAAGAGGTAGAGAGAGAGAGGGACAGAGAGAGAGAGAGAGGGACAGGGAGAGAGAGGGACAGTGAGAGAGAGGGGGACAGGAAGAGAGATAGGGACAGGGAGAAAGAGGGATAGGGAGTGAGAGAGGGACAGGGAGAGAGAGAGAGGGACAGGGAGAGAGTGAGGGACAGGGAAAGAGAGAGAGGGACAGGGAGAGAGAGAGGGACAGGGAGAGAGAGAGAGAGAGAGAAAGACAGAGAGAGGGACACAGAGAGGGTGATAGAAAGACAGAGAGATGGAGGGACACAGAGAGGGAGATAGGGAGAGAGACAGATAGAGAGGGACAGGGAGAGAGTGAGTGACAGAGAGAGAGAGAGGGACAGAGAGAGAGAGGGACAGAGAGAGAGAGAGAGGGACAGGGAGAGAGAGGGACAGTGAGAGAGAGAGGGACAGAGAGAGATTGAGAGAAACAGGGAGAGAGAGAGAGGGACAGGGAGAGAGAGACAGAGGGACAGGTAGAGAGAGAGGGACAGGGAGAGAGACAGAGAAAGAGGTAGAGAGAGAGAGGGACAGAGAGAGAGAGAGAGGGACAGGGAGAGAGAGGGACAGTGAGAGAGAGAGGGACAGAGAGAGATTGAGAGAAACAGGGAGAGAGAGAGAGGACAGGGAGAGAGAGACAGAGGGACAGGTAGAGAGAGAGGGACAGGGAGAGAGACAGAGAAAGAGGTAGAGAGAGAGAGGGACAGGGAGAGAGAGAGAGAGAGAGAGAAAGACAGAAAGAGGGACACCGGGAGGGAGAGAGAAAGACGGAGAGAGTGAGGGACAGGAAGAGGGAGAGAGAGGGACAGTGAGAGAGAGGGGGACAGGGAGAGAGAGAGAGGGACAGGGAGAGAGTGAGGGACAGGGAAAAAGAGAGAGGGACAAGGAGAGAGAGGGACAGGGACAGAGAGAGAGAGAGAGAGAGAAAGACAGAGAGAGGGACACAGAGAGGGAGATAGAAAGACAGAGAGAGAGAGGGACACAGAGAGGGAGAGAGGGAGAGAGACAGATAGAGAGGGACAGGGAGAGAGTGAGTGACAGAGAGAGAGAGAGGGACAGAGAGAGAGAGTGACAGGCAGAGAGAGAGAGGGGACAGGGAGAGAGAGGGACAGTGAGAGAGAGAGGGACAGAGAGAGAGTGAGAGAGACAGGGAGAGAGAGAGGGACAGTGAGAGAGAGGGACAGGGAGAGAGAGACAGAGGGACAGGGAGAGAGAGAGGGACAGGGAGAGAGAGAGAGAGAGGGAGAGAGAGAGGGACAGGGAGGGAGAGGGACAGGGAGAGAGAGAGAGAGCGACAGGGAGAGAGCGAGGGACAGTGAGAGAGAGAGAGAGATGGGACAGGGAGAGAGTGAGGGACAGAGAGCGAGAGGACAGGGAGAGGGAGAGGGACAGAGAGAGAGAGAGAGACAGGTAGAGAGAGTGGGATAGGGAGAGAGAGAGACAGGGACAGAGAGAGAGAGGGACAGGGAGAGAGAGCGACAGGGAGAGAGAGGGACAGAGAGAGAGAGAGAGAGAGAGAGAGGGACAGAGAGAGAGAGAGAGGAACAGGGAGAGAGAGAGGGGACAGGGAGAGAGAGAGAGACACGGAGAGAGTGAGAGGGACAGGGAGAGAGTGAGGGACAGAGAGAGAGAGGGACAGGGAGAGAGAGAGAGGGACAGAGAGAGAGAAAGACAGGGAGAGAGAGAGGGACAGGGAGTAAGAGAGACAGGAGAGAGTGAGGGACAGGGAGAGAGCGAGGGACAGAGAGAAAGAGAGAGAGAGACAGAGAGAGAGAGACAGAGAGAGAGGGACAGGGAGGGAGAGAGAGAGGGACAGGGAGAGAGAGAGAGTCACAGGGAGAGAGAGGGACAGGAAGAGGGATAAGGACAGGGAGAGAGAGGGACAGGGAGAGAGAGAGAGGGACAGGGAGAGAGAGAGGGGGACAGGGAGATAGTGAGGGACAGGGAAAGTGAGAGAGGGACAGGAAGAGAGAGAGAGGGACAGGGAGAGAGAGAGAGGGACAGGGAGAAAGAGAGAGAAAGACAGAGAGAGGGACACAGAGAGGGAGAGAGAAAGACGGAGAGAGTGAGGGACAGGAAGAGGGAGAGAGAGGGACAGTGAGAGAGAGGGGGACAGGAAGAGAGATAGGGACAGGGAGAAAGAGGGATAGGGAGTGAGAGAGGGACAGGGAGAGAGAGAGAGGGACAGGGAGAGAGTGAGGGACAGGGAAAGAGAGAGAGGGACAGGGAGAGAGAGAGGGACAGGGAGAGAGAGAGAGAGAAAGACAGAGAGAGGGGACACAGAGAGGGTGATAGAAAGACAGAGAGATGGAGGGACACAGAGAGGGAGATAGGGAGAGAGACAGATAGAGAGGGACAGGGAGAGAGTGAGTGACAGAGAGAGAGAGAGGGACAGAGAGAGAGAGGAACAGAGAGAGAGAGAGAGGGACAGGGAGAGAGAGGGACAGTGAGAGAGAGAGGGACAGAGAGAGATTGAGAGAAACAGGGAGAGAGAGAGAGGGACAGGGAGAGAGAGACAGAGGGACAGGTAGAGAGAGAGGGACAGGGAGAGAGACAGAGAAAGAGGTAGAGAGAGAGAGGGACAGAGAGAGAGAGAGAGGGACAGGGAGAGAGAGGGACAGTGAGAGAGAGAGGGACAGAGAGAGATTGAGAGAAACAGGGAGAGAGAGAGAGGGACAGGGAGAGAGAGACAGAGGGACAGGTAGAGAGAGAGGGACAGGGAGAGAGACAGAGAAAGAGGTAGAGAGAGAGAGGGACAGAGAGAGAGAGAGAGGGACAGGGAGAGAGAGGGACAGTGAGAGAGAGAGGGACAGAGAGAGATTGAGAGAAACAGGGAGAGAGAGAGAGGGACAGGGAGAGAGAGACAGAGGAACAGGTAGAGAGAGAGGGACAGGGAGAGAGACAGAGAAAGAGGTAGAGAGAGAGAGGGACAGGGAGAGAGAGAGAGGGACAGGGAGAGAGCGAGGGACAGGGGGAGAGAGAGAGAGAGATGGACAGGGAGAGAGTGAGGGAAAGAGAGCGAGAGGGACAGGGAGAGAGATAGAGGGACTGAGAGTGAGAGAGAGACAGGTAGAGAGAGTGGGATAGGGAGAGAGAGAGGGAGAGGGAGAGAGAGAGAGGGACAGAGAGAGAGGGACAGGGAGAGAGAGCGACAGGGAGAGAGAGGGACAGAGAGAGAGAGAGAGAGGGACAGAGAGAGAGAGAGAGGAACAGGGAGAGAGAGAGACAGGGAGAGAGAGAGACAGTGAGATAGAGATAGACATAGAGAGAGGGACAGGGAGAGTGAGGGACAGGAGAGAGAATGAGGGACAGGGAGAGAGTGAGGGACAGGGAGAGAGAGCGACAGGGAGAGAGAGAGGGACGGGGGAGAGAGAGAGGGACAGGTAGAGAGAGGGACAGGGAGAGAGAGAGAGAGGGACTGGGCGAGAATGAGGGACAGCGAGAGAGAGGGACAGGGAGAGAGAGAGGGACAGGGAGAGAGAGAGACAGTGAGATAGAGATAGACATAGAGAGAGGGACAGGGAGAGTGAGGGACAGGGAGAGAGAGTGAGGGACAGGGAGCGAGAGAGAGAGGAAGAGAGAGAGAGAGAGAGGGACATGGAGAGGGTGAGGGACAGGGAGAGAGAGGGTCAGGGAGAGAGAGAGGGACATGGAGAGCGTGAGGGACAGAGAGAGAGAGGGACAGTGAGAGAGAGAGACAGGGAGAGAGAGGGACAGGGAGGGAGTGAGGGACACAGAGAGAGAGATGGACAGGGAGAGAGAGAGTGAGAGAGAGAGAGAGAGGGAGAGAGAGGGGGACATGGAGAGAGAGAGGGACAGGGAGAGAGAGGGAAGGACAGGGAGAGAGAGAGGGACAGGGAGAGAGAGAGAGAGGGACATGGAGAGAGTGAGGGACAGAGAGAGAGGAACAGGGAGAGAGAGAGGGACAGGGAGAGAGAGAGAGACACGGAGAGAGTGAGAGGGACAGGGAGAGAGACGGACAGGGAGAGAGAGAGCAACAGAGAGAGAGAGGGATAGGGAGAGAGAGGGACAGGGAGAGAGAGAGGGACAGGCAGAGAGAGAGAGAGGGGACAGGGAGAGAGTGAGGGACAGAGAGAGAGAGGGACAGGGAGAGATAGAGAGGGACAGGGAAAGAGAGGGACAGGGAGAGAGAGAGGGAGAGGGAGAGAGAGAGAGAGGGACAGGGAGTGAGAGGGACAGGGAGACAGAGGGACAGGGAGAGAGAGGGACAGGGAGACAGGGACAGGGAGAGAGAGAGAGGGACAGGGCGAGAGTGTGGGACAGGGAGAGAGAGAGAGACGGACAGGGAGAGAGTGAGGGACATGGAAAGAGAGAGAGGGACAGAGAGAGAGTGAGGGACAGTGAAAGAGAGAGAGGGACAGAGAGAGACAGAGGGACAGGTAGAGAGAGAGAGAGGGACAGGAAGAGAGAGAGAGAGGGACAGGGAGAGAGAGAGAGGGACAGCGTGAGAGTGAGGGACAGGGAAAGAGAGAGGGACATGGAGAGAGAGAGAGAGGGACAGGGAGAGAGAGAGATAGAGGGACAGCGAGAGCGAGAGCGAGAGAAAGACAGAGATGGGTCAAAGAGAGGGAGACAGAAAGACAGAGAGAGAGAGGGACATAGAGAGGGAGAGAGTGACATAGACAGAGAGAGAGGGACATGGAGAGAGTGAGGGACAGAGCGAGAGAGAGGGACAGAGAAAGAGAGACGGACAGGGAGAGAGAGAGAGAGGGACAGGGAGAGAGTGAGGGACAGAGAGAGAGAGAGAGACGGACAGGAGAGAGAGAGAGGGACAGAGAGAGAGAAAGACAGGGAGTGAGAGAGAGGGACGGGGAGAGAGAGAGAGACAAGTTGAGAGTGAGGGGACAGGGAGAGGGAGAGAGAGGGACAGGCAGAGAGAGAGAGGGACAGGGAGAGAGTGAGGGACAGGGAAAGAGAGAGAGGGACAAGGAGAGAGAGAGGGACAGGGACAGAGAGAGAGAGAGAGAGAGAAAGACAGAGAGAGGGACACAGAGAGGGAGATAGAAAGACAGAGAGAGAGAGGGACACAGAGAGGGAGAGAGGGAGAGAGACAGATAGAGAGGGACAGGGAGAGAGTGAGTGACAGAGAGAGAGAGAGGGACAGAGAGAGAGAGTGACAGGCAGAGAGAGAGAGGGACAGGGAGAGAGAGGGACAGTGAGAGAGAGAGGGACAGAGAGAGAGTGAGAGAGACAGGGAGAGAGAGAGGGACAGTGAGAGAGAGGGACAGGGAGAGAGAGACAGAGGGACAGGGAGAGAGAGAGGGACAGGGAGAGAGAGAGAGAGAGGGAGAGAGAGAGGGACAGGGAGGGAGAGGGACAGGGAGAGAGAGAGAGAGCGACAGGGAGAGAGCGAGGGACAGTGAGAGAGAGAGAGAGATGGACAGGGAGAGAGTGAGGGACAGAGAGCGAGAGGGACAGGGAGAGGGAGAGGGACAGAGAGAGAGAGAGAGACAGGTAGAGAGAGTGGGATAGGGAGAGAGAGAGACAGGGACAGAGAGAGAGAGGGACAGGAAGAGAGAGCGACAGGGAGAGAGAGGGACAGAGAGAGAGAGAGAGAGAGAGAGAGAGTGACAGAGAGAGAGAGAGAGGAACAGGGAGAGAGAGAGGGACAGGGAGAGAGAGAGAGACACGGAGAGAGTGAGAGGGACAGGGAGAGAGTGAGGGACAGAGAGAGAGAGGGACAGGGAGAGAGAGAGGGACAGAGAGAGAGAAAGACAGGGAGAGAGAGAGGGACAGGGAGTGAGAGAGACAGGGAGAGAGTGAGGGACAGGGAGAGAGCGAGGGACAGAGAGAAAGAGAGAGAGAGACAGAGAGAGAGAGACAGAGAGAGAGGGACAGGGAGGGAGAGAGAGAGGGACAGGGAGAGAGAGAGAGTCACAGGGAGAGAGAGGGACAGGAAGAGGGATAAGGACAGGGAGAGAGAAGGACAGGGAGAGAGAGAGAGGGACAGGGAGAGAGAGAGGGGGACAGGGAGATAGTGAGGGACAGGGAAAGTGAGAGAGGGACAGGAAGAGAGAGAGAGGGACAGGGAGAGAGAGAGAGGGACAGGGAGAAAGAGAGAGAAAGACAGAGAGAGGGACACAGAGAGGGAGAGAGAAAGACGGAGAGAGTGAGGGACAGGAAGAGGGAGAGAGAGGGACAGTGAGAGAGAGGGGGACAGGAAGAGAGATAGGGACAGGGAGAAAGAGGGATAGGGAGTGAGAGAGGGACAGGGAGAGAGAGAGAGGGACAGGGAGAGAGTGAGGGACAGGGAAAGAGAGAGAGGGACAGGGAGAGAGAGAGGGACAGGGAGAGAGAGAGAGAGAGAGAAAGACAGAGAGAGGGACACAGAGAGGGTGATAGAAAGACAGAGAGATGGAGGGACACAGAGAGGGAGATAGGGAGAGAGACAGATAGAGAGGGACAGGGAGAGAGTGAGTGACAGAGAGAGAGAGAGGGACAGAGAGAGAGAGGGACAGAGAGAGAGAGAGAGGGACAGGGAGAGAGAGGGACAGTGAGAGAGAGAGGGACAGAGAGAGATTGAGAGAAACAGGGAGAGAGAGAGAGGGACAGGGAGAGAGAGACAGAGGGACAGGTAGAGAGAGAGGGACAGGGAGAGAGACAGAGAAAGAGGTAGAGAGAGAGAGGGACAGAGAGAGAGAGAGAGGGACAGGGAGAGAGAGGGACAGTGAGAGAGAGAGGGACAGAGAGAGATTGAGAGAAACAGGGAGAGAGAGAGAGGGACAGGGAGAGAGAGACAGAGGGACAGGTAGAGAGAGAGGGACAGGGAGAGAGACAGAGAAAGAGGTAGAGAGAGAGAGGGACAGGGAGAGAGAGAGAGGGACAGGGAGAGAGCGAGGGACAGGGAGAGAGAGAGAGAGAGATGGACAGGGAGAGAGTGAGGGAAAGAGAGCGAGAGGGACAGGGAGAGAGATAGAGGGACTGAGAGTAAGAGAGAGACAGGTAGAGAGAGTGGGATAGGGAGAGAGAGAGGGAGAGGGAGAGAGAGAGAGGGACAGAGAGAGAGGGACAGGGAGAGAGTGCGATAGGGAGAGAGAGGGACAGAGAGAGAGAGAGAGGGACAGAGAGAGAGAGAGAGGAACAGGGAGAGAGAGAGACAGGGAGAGAGAGAGACAGTGAGATAGAGATAGACATAGAGAGAGGGACAGGGAGAGTGAGGGACAGGGAGAGAGAATGAGGGACAGGGAGAGAGTGAGGGACAGGGAGAGAGAGGGACAGGGAGAGAGAGAGGGACGGGGGAGAGAGAGAGGGACAGGTAGAGAGAGGGACAGGGAGAGAGAGAGAGAGGGATTGGGCGAGAATGTGGGACAGCGAGAGAGAGGGACAGGGAGAGAGAGAGGGACAGGGAGAGAGAGAGACAGTGAGATAGAGATAGACATAGATAGAGGGACAGGGAGAGTGAGGGACAGGGAGAGAGAGTGAGGGACAGGGAGAGAGAGAGAGAGGAACAGAGAGAGAGAGAGAGGGACATGGAGAGGGTGAGGGACAGGGAGAGAGAGGGTCAGGGAGAGAGAGAGGGACATGGAGAGCGTGAGGGACAGAGAGAGAGAGGGACAGTGAGAGAGAGGGACAGGGAGAGAGAGGGACAGGGAGTGAGTGAGGGACACAGAGAGAGAGATGGACAGGGAGAGAGAGAGTGAGAGAGAGAGAGAGAGGGAGAGAGAGGGGGACATGGAGAGAGAGAGGGACAGGGAGAGAGAGGGAAGGACAGGGAGAGAGAGAGGGACAGGGAGAGAGAGAGAGAGGGACATGGAGAGAGTGAGGGACAGAGAGAGAGGAACAGGGAGAGAGAGAGGGACAGGGAGAGAGAGAGAGACACGGAGAGAGTGAGATGGACAGGGAGAGAGACGGACAGGGAGAGAGAGAGCAACAGAGAGAGAGAGGGATAGGGAGAGAGAGGGACAGGGAGAGAGAGAGGGACAGGCAGAGAGAGAGAGGGGACAGGGAGAGAGTGAGGGACAGAGAGAGAGAGGGACAGGGAGAGAGAGAGAGGGACAGGGAAAGAGAGGGACAGGGAGAGAGAGAGGGAGAGGGAGAGAGAGAGAGAGGGACAGGGAGAGAGAGTGACAGGGAGACAGAGGGACAGGGAGAGAGAGGGACAGGGAGACAGGGACAGGGAGAGAGAGAGAGGGACAGGGCGAGAGTGTGGGACAGGGAGAGAGAGAGAGACGGACAGGGAGAGAGTGAGGGACATGGAAAGAGAGAGAGGGACAGAGAGAGAGTGAGGGACAGTGAAAGAGAGAGAGGGACAGAGAGAGAGAGAGGGACAGGTAGAGAGAGAGAGAGGGACAGGAAGAGAGAGAGAGAGGGACAGGGAGAGAGAGAGAGGGACAGGGAGAGAAAAAGAGAGGGACAGAGAGAGAGGGAGGGACAGGGAGGGAGAGAGAGAGGGACAGGGAGAGAGAGAGAGGGACAGCGAGAGAGTGAGGGACAGGGAAAGAGAGAGGGACATGGAGAGAGAGAGAGAGGGACAGGGAGAGAGAGAGATAGAGGGACAGCGAGAGCGAGAGCGAGAGAAAGACAGAGATGGGACAAAGAGAGGAAGACAGAAAGACAGAGAGAGAGAGAGGGACATAGGGAGGGAGAGAGTGACATAGACAGAGAGAGAGGGACATGGAGAGAGTGAGGGACAGAGCGAGAGAGAGGGACAGAGAAAGAGAGACGGACAGGGAGAGAGAGAGAGAGGGACAGGGAGAGAGTGAGGGACAGAGAGAGAGAGAGAGACGGACAGGGAGAGAGAGAGAGGGACAGAGAGAGAGAAAGACAGGGAGTGAGAGAGAGGGACGGGGAGAGAGAGAGAGACAAGTTGAGAGTGAGGGACAGGGAGAGGGAGAGAGAGGGACAGGCAGAGAGAGAGAGGGACAGGGAGAGAGTGAGGGACAGGGAAAGAGAGAGAGGGACAAGGAGAGAGAGAGGGACAGGGACAGAGAGAGAGAGAGAGAGAAAGACAGAGAGAGGGACACAGAGAGGGAGATAGAAAGACAGAGAGAGAGAGGGACACAGAGAGGGAGAGAGGGAGAGAGACAGAGAGAGAGGGACAGGGAGAGAGTGAGTGACAGAGAGAGAGAGAGGGACAGAGAGAGAGAGTGACAGGCAGAGAGAGAGAGGGACAGGGAGAGAGAGGGACAGTGAGAGAGAGAGGGACAGAGAGAGAGTGAGAGAGACAGGGAGAGAGAGAGGGACAGTGAGAGAGAGGGACAGGGAGAGAGAGACAGAGGGACAGGGAGAGAGAGAGGGACAGGGAGAGAGAGAGAGAGAGGGAGAGAGAGAGGGACAGGGAGGGAGAGGGACAGGGAGAGAGAGAGAGAGCGACAGGGAGAGAGCGAGGGACAGTGAGAGAGAGAGAGAGATGGACAGGGAGAGAGTGAGGGACAGAGAGCGAGAGGGACAGGGAGAGGGAGAGGGACAGAGAGAGAGAGAGAGACAGGTAGAGAGAGTGGGATAGGGAGAGAGAGAGACAGGGACAGAGAGAGAGAGGGACAGGGAGAGAGAGCGACAGGGAGAGAGAGGGACAGAGAGAGAGAGAGAGAGAGAGAGAGAGGGACAGAGAGAGAGAGAGAGGAACAGGGAGAGAGAGAGGGACAGGGAGAGAGAGAGAGACACGGAGAGAGTGAGAGGGACAGGGAGAGAGTGAGGGACAGAGACAGAGAGGGACAGGGAGAGAGAGAGAGGGACAGAGAGAGAGAAAGACAGGGAGAGAGAGAGGGACAGGGAGTGAGAGAGACAGGGAGAGAGTGAGGGACAGGGAGAGAGCGAGGGACAGAGAGAAAGAGAGAGAGAGACAGAGAGAGAGAGACAGAGAGAGAGGGACAGGGAGGGAGAGAGAGAGGGACAGGGAGAGAGAGAGAGTCACAGGGAGAGAGAGGGACAGGAAGAGGGATAAGGACAGGGAGAGAGAGGGACAGGGAGAGAGAGAGAGGGACAGGGAGAGAGAGAGGGGGACAGGGAGATAGTGAGGGACAGGGAAAGTGAGAGAGGGACAGGAAGAGAGAGAGAGGGACAGGGAGAGAGAGAGAGGGACAGGGAGAAAGAGAGAGAAAGACAGAGAGAGGGACACAGAGAGGGAGAGAGAAAGACGGAGAGAGTGAGGGACAGGAAGAGGGAGAGAGAGGGACAGTGAGAGAGAGGGGGACAGGAAGAGAGATAGGTACAGGGAGAAAGAGGGATAGGGAGTGAGAGAGGGACAGGGAGAGAGAGAGAGGGACAGGGAGAGAGTGAGGGACAGGGAAAGAGAGAGAGGGACAGGGAGAGAGAGAGGGACAGGGAGAGAGAGAGAGAGAGAGAAAGACAGAGAGAGGGACACAGAGAGGGTGATAGAAAGACAGAGAGATGGAGGGACACAGAGAGGGAGATAGGGAGAGAGACAGATAGAGAGGGACAGGGAGAGAGTGAGTGACAGAGAGAGAGAGAGGGACAGAGAGAGAGAGGGACAGAGAGAGAGAGAGAGGGACAGGGAGAGAGAGGGACAGTGAGAGAGAGAGGGACAGAGAGAGATTGAGAGAAACAGGGAGAGAGAGAGAGGGACAGGGAGAGAGAGACAGAGGGACAGGTAGAGAGAGAGGGACAGGGAGAGAGACAGAGAAAGAGGTAGAGAGAGAGAGGGACAGAGAGAGAGAGAGAGGGACAGGGAGAGAGAGGGACAGTGAGAGAGAGAGGGACAGAGAGAGATTGAGAGAAACAGGGAGAGAGAGAGAGGGACAGGGAGAGAGAGACAGAGGGACAGGTAGAGAGAGAGGGACAGGGAGAGAGACAGAGAAAGAGGTAGAGAGAGAGAGGGACAGGGAGAGAGAGAGAGGGACAGGGAGAGAGCGAGGGACAGGGAGAGAGAGAGAGAGAGATGGACAGGGAGAGAGTGAGGGAAAGAGAGCGAGAGGGACAGGGAGAGAGATAGAGGGACTGAGAGTGAGAGAGAGACAGGTAGAGAGAGTGGGATAGGGAGAGAGAGAGGGAGAGGGAGAGAGAGAGAGGGACAGAGAGAGAGGGACAGGGAGAGAGTGCGACAGGGAGAGAGAGGGACAGAGAGAGAGAGAGAGGGACAGAGAGAGAGAGAGAGGAACAGGGAGAGAGAGACAGGGAGAGAGAGAGACAGTGAGATAGAGATAGACATAGAGAGAGGGACAGGGAGAGTGAGGGACAGGGAGAGAGAATGAGGGACAGGGAGAGAGTGAGGGACAGGGAGAGAGAGGGACAGGGAGAGAGAGAGGGACGGGGGAGAGAGAGAGGGACAGGTAGAGAGAGGGACAGGGAGAGAGAGAGAGAGGGGTTGGGCGAGAATGTGGGACAGCGAGAGAGAGGGACAGGGGAGAGAGAGAGGGACAGGGAGAGAGAGAGACAGTGAGATAGAGATAGACATAGAGAGAGGGACAGGGAGAGTGAGGGACAGGGAGAGAGAGTGAGGGACAGGGAGAGAGAGAGAGAGGAACAGAGAGAGAGAGAGAGGGACATGGAGAGGGTGAGGGACAGGGAGAGAGAGGGTCAGGGAGAGAGAGAGGGACATGGAGAGCGTGAGGGACAGAGAGAGAGAGGGACAGTGAGAGAGAGGGACAGGGAGAGAGAGGGACAGGGAGTGAGTGAGGGACACAGAGAGAGAGATGGACAGGGAGAGAGAGAGTGAGAGAGAGAGAGAGAGGGAGAGAGAGGGGGACATGGAGAGAGAGAGGGACAGGGAGAGAGAGGGAAGGACAGGGAGAGAGAGAGGGACAGGGAGAGAGAGAGAGAGGGACATGGAGAGAGTGAGGGACAGAGAGAGAGGAACAGGGAGAGAGAGTGGGACAGGGAGAGAGAGAGAGACACGGAGAGAGTGAGATGGACAGGGAGAGAGACGGACAGGGAGAGAGAGAGCAACAGAGAGAGAGAGGGATAGGGAGAGAGAGGGACAGGGAGAGAGAGAGGGACAGGCAGAGAGAGAGAGGGGACAGGGAGAGAGTGAGGGACAGAGAGAGAGAGGGACAGGGAGAGAGAGAGAGGGACAGGGAAAGAGAGGGACAGGGAGAGAGAGAGGGAGAGGGAGAGAGAGAGAGAGGGACAGGGAGAGAGAGTGACAGGGAGACAGAGGGACAGGGAGAGAGAGGGACAGGGAGACAGGGACAGGGAGAGAGAGAGAGGGACAGGGCGAGAGAGTGGGACAGGGAGAGAGAGAGAGACGGACAGGGAGAGAGTGAGGGACATGGAAACAGAGAGGGACAGAGAGAGAGTGAGGGACAGTGAAAGAGAGAGAGGGACAGAGAGAGAGAGAGGGACAGGTAGAGAGAGAGAGAGGGACAGGAAGAGAGAGAGAGAGGGACAGGGAGAGAGAGAGAGGGACAGGGAGAGAAAAAGAGAGGGACAGAGAGAGAGGGAGAGGGACAGGGAGGGAGAGAGAGAGGGACAGGGAGAGAGAGAGAGGGACAGCGAGAGAGTGAGGGACAGGGAAAGAGAGAGGGACATGGAGAGAGAGAGAGAGAGGGACAGGGAGAGAGAGAGATAGAGGGACAGCGAGAGCGAGAGCGAGAGAAAGACAGAGATGGGACAAAGAGAGGGAGACAGAAAGACAGAGAGAGAGAGGGACATAGAGAGGGAGAGAGTGACATAGACAGAGAGAGAGGGACATGGAGAGAGTGAGGGACAGAGTGAGAGAGAGGGACAGAGAAAGAGAGACGGACAGGGAGAGAGAGAGAGAGAGGGACAGGGAGAGAGTGAGGGACAGAGAGAGAGAGAGAGACGGACAGGGAGAGAGAGAGAGGGACAGAGAGAGAGAAAGACAGGGAGTGAGAGAGAGGGACGGGGAGAGAGAGAGAGACAAGTTGAGAGTGAGGGACAGGGAGAGGGAGAGAGAGGGACAGGCAGAGAGAGAGAGGGACAGGGAGAGAGAGTGAGGGACAGAGAGGGAGGGACAGGGAGAGAGAGAGAGAGATGGACAGGGAGAGAGAGAGAAGGACAGGGAGAGAGAGAGGGTCAGGAAGATGGATAGGGACAGGGAGAGAGTGGGACAGGCAGAGAGAGAGGGAAAGGGAGAGTGAGAGAGGGACAGGGAGAGAGAGAGAGGGACAGGGATAGAGTGAGGGACAGGAAGAGAGAGAGGGACAGGGAGAGAGAGAGAGTGACAGGGAGAGAGAGAGAGAGAGAAAGACAGAGAGAGGGACACCGAGAGGGAGAGAGAAAGACAGAGAGAGAGAGCGACACAGAGAGGGAGAGAGGGAGAGAGACAGATAGAGAGGGACAAGGAGAGAGTGAGTGACAGAGAGAGAGAGAGGGACAGAGAGAGAGAGAGGGACAGATAGAGAGAGGGACAGGGAGAGAGAGAGAGGGACAGGGAGAGAGAGGGACAGTGAGAGAGAGAGGGACAGAGAGAGAGTGAGAGAGACAGGGAGAGAGAGAGAGGGACAGGGAAAGAGAGGGACAGGGAGAGAGAGACAGAGGCACAGGGAGAGAGAGAGGGACAGGGAGAGAGAGAGAGAGAGAGAGGGAGAGAAAGAGGGACAGGGAGAGAGAGGGACAGGGAAAGAGAGGGACAGGGAGAGAGAGAGGGAGAGAGAGAGAGAGGGACAGGGAGAGAGAGGGACAGGGAGACAGAGGTACAGGGAGAGAGAGAGAGACGGACAGGGAGAGAGTGAGGGACATGGAAAGAGAGAGCGGGACAGAGAGAGAGTGAGGGACAGTGAAAGAGAGAGAGGGACAGAGAGAGAGAGAGGGACAGGTAGAGAGAGAGAGAGGGACAGGAAGAGAGAGAGAGAGGGACAGGGAGAGAGAGAGAGGGACAGGGAGAGAAAAAGAGAGGGACAGAGAGAGAGGGAGAGGGAGGGAGAGAGAGAGGGACAGGGAGAGAGAGAGAGGGACAGCGAGAGAGAGAGGGACAGGGAGAGAGAGAGGGAGAGAGAGAGAGGGAGCGACAGGGAGAGAGAGAGAGGGACAGCGAGAGAGTGAGGGACAGGGAAAGAGAGAGGGACATGGAGAGAGAGAGAGAGGGACAGGGAGAGAGAGAGAGGGACAGGGAGAGAAAAAGAGAGGGACAGAGAGAGAGGGAGAGGGAGGGAGAGAGAGAGGGACAGGGAGAGAGAGAGAGGGACAGCGAGAGAGAGAGGGACAGGGAGAGAGAGAGGGAGAGATAGAGAGGGAGCGACAGGGAGAGAGAGAGAGGGACAGCGAGAGAGTGAGGGACAGGGAAAGAGAGAGGGACATGGAGAGAGAGAGAGAGGGACAGGGAGAGAGAGAGATAGAGGGACAGCGAGAGCGAGAGAGAGAGAAAGACAGAGATGGGACACAGAGGGAGACAGAAAGACAGAGAGAGAGAGGGACATAGAGAGGGAGAGAGGGGACATAGACAGGGAGAGAGGGACATGGAGAGAGAGAGGGACAGGGAGAGAGAGAGAGGGACATGGAGAGAGTGAGGGACAGTGAGAGAGTGAGGAACAGGGAGAGAGAGAGGGACAGGGAGAGAGAGAGACACGGAGAGAGTGAGAGGGACAGGGAGAGAGAGAGGGACAGGCATAGAGAGAGAGCGGACAGGGAGAGAGAGAGAGAGCGACAGAGAGAGAGAAAGACAGGGAGAGAGAGAGAGAGAGGGACAAGGAGAGAGTGAGGGACAGAGAGAGAGAGAGAGATGGACAGGGAGAGAGAGAGAGTGACAGAGAGAGAGAAAGACAGGGAGTGAGAGAGAGGGACCGGGAGAGAGAGAGACAAGTTGAGAGTGAGGGGCAGGGAGAGGGAGAGAGAGGGACAGGGAGAGAGAGAGAGGGACAGGGAGAGAGCGAGAGAGAGTTGGACAGGGAGAGAGTGAGGGACAGAGAGCGAGAGGGACTGGGAGAGAGAGAGAGGGACAGAGAGAGAGAGAGAGAGAGAGAGACAGGTCGAGAGAGTGGGATAGGGAGAGAGAGGGACAGGGAGAGAGAGAGAGAGAGGGACAGGGAGAGAGCGAGGGACAGGGAGAGAGAGAGAGAGATGGACAGGGAGAGAGTGAGGGACAGAGAGCGAGTGGGACAGGGAGAGGGAGAGGGACTGAGAGAGAGAGAGAGAGGGACAGAGAGAGAGAGAGAGAGACAGGTCGAGAGAGAGGGACAGGGAGAGAGAGGGACAGGGAGAGAGAGAGAGAGGGACAGGGAGAGAGCGAGGGACAGGGAGAGAGAGAGAGAGATGGACAGGGAGAGAGTGAGGGACAGAGAGCGAGAGGGACAGGGAGAGAGAGAGGGACAGGGAGAGAGAGAGAGGGACAGAGAGAGTGGGACAGGGAGAGAGAGCGACGTGGATAGAGAGGGACAGAGAGAGAGAGAGAGAGGGACAGAGAGAGAGAGAGACGAACAGGGAGAGAGAGGGACAGGGAGAGAGAGAGAGACACGGAGAGAGTGAGTGACAGAGAGAGAGAGGGACAGGGAGCGAGAGAGAGGGACAGAGAGAGAGAAAGACAGGGAGAGAGAGAGGTTCAGAGAGAAAGAGAGAGAGAGACAGAGGGAGAGGGACAGGGAGGGAGAGAGAGAGGGACGGGGAGAGAGAGAGAGTCACAGTGAGAGAGAGGGACAGGAAGAGGGATAGGGACAGGGAGAGAGAGGGACAGGGAGAGAGTGAGGGACATGGAAAGAGAGAGAGGGACAGAGATAGAGTGAGGGACAGTGAAAGAGAGAGAGGGACAGAGAGAGAGAGAGGGACAGGTAGAGAGTGAGAGGGACAGGAAGAGAGAGAGAGGGACAGGGAGAGAGAGGGACAGGGAGGGAGTGAGGGACACACAGAGAGAGGGACAGGGAGAGAGAGAGAGAGAGAGAGAGGGAGAGAGAGAGGGACATGGAGAGAGAGAGGGACAGGGAGAGAGAGGGAGGGACAGGGAGAGAGAGAGAGAGAGGGACAGGGAGAGAGAGAGGGACAGGGAGAGAGAGTGAGGGACATGGAGAGAGTGAGGGACAGAGAGAGAGAGAGGAACAGGGAGAGAGAGGGACAGGGAGAGAGAGGGAGACACGGAGAGAGTGAGAGGGACAGGGAGAGAGACGGACAGGGAGAGAGAGAGCAACAGAGAGAGAGAGGGACAGGGAGAGAGAGGGACAGGGAGAGAGAGAGGGACAGGCAGAGAGAGAGAGGGGACAGGGAGAGAGTGAGGGACAGAGAGAGAGAGGGACAGGGAGAGAGAGAGGGAGAGGGAGAGAGAGAGAGAGGGACAGGGAGAGAGAGGGACAGGGCGAGAGTGTGGGACAGGGAGAGGGAGGGACAGGGAGAGAGAGTGAGGGACAGAGAGAGAGAGAGACGGACAGGGAGAGAGTGAGGGACATGGAAAGAGAGAGAGGGACAGAGAGAGAGTGAGGGACAGTGAAAGAGAGAGAGGGACAGAGAGAGAGAGAGAGGGACAGGGAGAGAGAAAGAGAGGGACAGAGAGAGAGAGAGAGGGACAGGGAGGGAGAGAGAGAGGGACAGGGAGAGAGAGAGAGGGACAGCGAGAGAGAGAGGGACAGGGAGAGAGAGAGGGAGAGAGAGAGAGGGACAGGGAGAGAGAGAGAGGGACAGCGAGAGAGTGAGGGACAGGGAAAGAGAGAGGGACAGAGAGAGAGAAAGACAGGGAGTGAGAGAGAGGGACGTGGAGAGAGAGAGAGAGACAAGTTGAGAGTGAGGGACAGGGAGAGGGAGAGAGTGGGACAGGGAGAGATAGTGAGGGACAGAGAGAGAGAGACAGGGAGAGAGAGAGAGATGGAAAGGGAGAGAGAGAGAGGGACAGGGAGAGAGAGAGGGACAGGAAGAGGGATAGGGACAGGGAGAGAGTGGGACAGGCAGAGAGAGAGGGAAAGGGAGAGTGAGAGAGGGACAGGGAGAGAGAGAGAGGGACAGGGAGAGAGTGAGGGACAGGGAAAGAGAGAGACGGACAGGAAGAGAGAGAGGGGGACAGGGAGAGAGTGAGAGGGACAGGGAGAGAGAGAGAGAGAGAAAGACAGAGAGAGGGACACCGAGAGGGAGAGAGAAAGACGGAGAGAGTGAGGGACAGGAAGAGGGAGAGAGAGGGACAGTGAGAGAGAGGGGGACAGGAAGAGAGATAGGAACAGGGAGAGAGAGGGACAGGGAGAGATAGAGGGACAGGGAGAGAGTGAGAGGGACAGGGAGAGAGTGAGGGACAGGGAAAGAGAGAGAGGGACAGAGAGAGAGAGAGGGACAGGGATAGAGAGAGAGAGAGCGAGTGAGAAAGACAGAGAGAGGGACACAGAGAGGGAGATAGAAAGACAGAGAGAGAGAGGGACACAGAGAGGGAGAGAGGGAGAGAGACAGATAGAGAGGGATAAGGAGAGAGTGAGTGACCGAGAGAGAGAGAGGGACAGAGAGAGAGAGAGAGAGGGACAGAGAGACAGAGAGGAACAGGGAGAGAGAGGGACAGGGAGAGAGAGAGAGACACTGTGAGAGTGAGAGGGACAGGGTGAGAGTGAGGGACAGAGAGAGAGAGGGACAGGGAGAGTGAGAGAGGGACAGAGAGAGAGAAAGACAGGGAGAGAGTGAGGGACAGGGAGAGGGCGAGGGACAGGGAGAAAGAGAGAGAGAGACAGAGGGAGAGGGACAGGGAGGGAGAGAGAGAGGGACAGGGAGAGAGAGAGAGTCACAGGGAGAGAGAGGGACATGAAGAAGGATAGGGACAGGGAGAGAGAGGGACAGGGAGAGAGAGAGGGACAGGGAGAGAGAGAGAGGGACAGGGAGAGAGAGAGAGGGACAGGGAGATAGTGAGGGACAGGGAGAGAGAGGGACAGGGAGAGAGAGACAGAGGGACAGGGAGAGAGAGAGGGACAGGGAGAGAGAGAGAGAGAGAGAGAGGGAGAGCGAGAGGGACAGGGAGAGAGAGAGAGGGACAGGGAGAGAGAGAGAGAGGGACAGGGAGAGAGCGAGGGACAGGGAGAGAGAGAGAGATGGATAGGGAGAGAGTGAGGGACAGAGAGCGAGAGGGACAGGGAGAGAGAGAGAGGGACAGAGAGAGAGAGAGAGAGACAGGTCGAGAGAGTGGGATAGGGAGAGAGAGAGACAGGGAGAGAGAGAGAGGGACAGGGAGAGAGAGAGGGACAGGGAGAGAGAGAGAGGGACAGAGAGAGAGGGACAGGGAGAGAGAGCGACAGGGATAGAGAGGGACAGAGAGAGAGAGAGAGAGGGACAGAGAGAGAGAGAGGAACAGGGAGAGAGAGAGGGACAGGGAGAGAGAGAGAGAGAGACACGGAGAGAGTGAGAGGGACAGGGTGAGAGTGAGGGACAGAGAGAGAGAGGGACAGGGAGAGAGTGAGGGACCGGGAGAGAGAGCGAGGGACAGAGAGAGTGGGACAGGGAGAGAGAGAGGGACAGGGAGAGAGAGAGGGACACAGAGAGAGAGATGGACAGGGAGAGAGAGAGAGAGTGGACAGGTAGGGAGAGAGGGACAGGTAGAGAGAGAGGGACAGAGAGAGAGGGACAGGGAGAGAGAGAGGGACAGCGAGAGAGGGAGCTTGTGGAGAGAGTGGGACAGGGAGAGAGAGGGACAGAGAGAGAGAAAGGGACAGAGAGAGAGAGGGACAGAGAGAGAGAGAGAGAGAGGGACAGGGAGAGAGAGGAACAGGGAGAGAGAGGGACAGAGAGAGCGAGAGGGACAGGGAGAGAGAGAGAGAGGGACAGGGAGAGATGGAGAGGGACAGGGAGAGTGCGAGGGAAAGAGAGAGAGAGAGACAGAGAGAGTGAGGGACAGGGAGAGAGAGAGGGACAGAGAGAGAGAGGGAGAGAGAGAGAGGGACAGGGAGAGAGTGAGGGACACAGAGAGAGAGAGGGACAGAGAGAGAGAGAGAGAGACAGGGAGAGAGAGAGGTGCAGGGAGAGAGAGCGCCAGGGAGAGAGAGGGACAGAGAGAGAGAGTGAGGGACACAGAGAGAGAGAGAGACAGGGCGAGAGAGAGGGACAGGGAGAGAGAGAGGGACAGGGAGAGAGAGAGGGACAGGAGAGAGAGAGAGGGACAGAGAGAGAGAGACGCACAGAGAGAGAGAGAGATGGACAGGGAGAGAGAGAGAGGACAGGTAGAGAGAGAGGGACAGGTAGAGAGAGAGGGACAGAGAGAGAGGGACAGGGAGAGAGAGAGGGGGGACAGAGAGAGAGGTTCCTGGAAAGAGAGAGTGGGACAGGGAGAGAGAGGGACAGAGAGAGAGAGAGAGAGAGAGGGACAGTGAGAGGGAGAGAGGGACAGAGAGAGAGAGAGAGGGACAGGGAGAGAGAGGGACAGGGGAGAGAGAGGTACAGAGAGAGAGAGGGACAGGGAGAGGGAGAGAGGGGACAGGGTGAGAGAGAGAGGGACAGGGAGAGAGAGAGGGACAGGGAGAGAGAGAGGGACAGGGAGAGAGAGAGGGACAGGAAGAGGGATAGGGACAGGGAGAGAGTGGGACAGGCAGAGAGAGAGGGAAAGGGAGAGTGAGAGAGGGACAGGGAGAGAGAGAGAGGGACAGGGATAGAGAGGGACAGGGAGAGAGAGAGAGGGACAGGGAGAGAGAGAGAGGGGACAGGGAGAGAGTGAGCGACAGAGAGAGAGACGGACATGGAGAGAGAGTGAGGGACAGAGAGAGAGAGGGACAGGGAGAGAGTGTGAGGGACAGGGAGAGAGTGAGGGACAGGGAGAGAGAGGGACAGGGAGAGAGAGAGAGGGACAGAGAGAGAGAGAGGGACGGGGGAGAGAGAGGAGGGGACAGGTAGAGAGAGGGGACAGGGAGAGAGGGAGAGAGGGACTGGGCGAGAATGAGGGACAGTGAGAGAGAGGGACAGGGAGAGAGAGAGGGACAGAGAGAGAGAGAGAGAGGGGGACAGGGAGAGGGTGAGGGACAGGGAGAGAGAGAGAGGGACAGAGAGAGAGAGAGAGAGGGACACGGAGAGGGTGAGGAACAGGGAGAGAGAGGGTCAGGGAGAGAGAGAGAGGGACATGGAGAGAGTGAGGGACAGAGAGAGAGGGACAGTGAGAGAGAGGGAGAGGGGAGAGAGAGGGTCAGGGAGGGAGTGAGGGACACAGAGAGAGAGATGGACAGGGAGAGAGAGGGACATGAAGAAGGATAGGGACAGGGAGAGAGAAGGACAGGGAGAGAGAGAGGGACAGGGAGAGTGAGAGAGGGACAGGGAGAGAGAGAGAGGGACAGGGGAGATAGTGAGGGACAGGGAGAGAGAGGGACAGGGAGAGAGAGACAGAGGGGACAGGGAGAGAGAGAGGCACAGGGTGAGAGAGAGAGAGAGAGAGGGAGAGCGAGAGGGACAGGGAGAGAGAGAGAGGGACAGGGAGAGAGAGAGAGAGGGACAGGGAGAGAGCGAGGGACAGGGAGAGAGAGAGAGATGGATAGGGAGAGAGTGAGGGACAGAGAGCGAGAGTGACAGGGAGGAGAGAGAGAGGGACAGAGAGAGAGAGAGAGAGAGAGACAGGTCGAGAGAGTGGGATAGGGGAGAGAGAGAGACAGGGAGAGTGAGAGAGGGACAGGGAGAGAGAGAGGGGACAGGGAGAGAGAGAGAGGGACAGAGAGAGAGGGACAGGGAGAGAGAGAGCGACAGGGATAGAGAGGGACAGAGAGAGAGAGAGAGAGGGACAGAGAGAGAGAGAGGAACAGGGAGAGAGAGGAGGGACAGGGAGAGAGAGAGAGACACGGAGAGAGTGAGAGGGACAGGGTGAGAGTGAGGGACAGAGAGAGAAAGGGACAGAGAGAGCGAGAGGGACAGGGAGAGAGAGGAACAGGGAGAGAGAGGGACAGAGAGAGCGAGAGGGACAGGGCGAGAGAGAGGGACAGAGAGAGAGAGGGACAGGGGAGACAGAGAGAGGGACAGAGAGAGAGAGAGGCACAGGGACAGAGAGAGAGGGACATGGAGAGAGAGAGGTTCAGGGAGAGAGAGGTACAGGGAGAGTGAGAGAGGGACAGGGAGAGAGTGGGTCAGGGAGAGAGAGAGAGGGGACAGAGAGAGAGAGAGTGACAGAGAGTGAGAGGCACAGGGAGAGTGAGAGAGGGGACATGGTGAGAGAGAGAGGCAGGGAGAGGGAGGGGACAGGGAGGAGGGGAGGGACAGGGAGAGTGGGACAGGGAGGGAGAGGGAGGGACAGGGAGAGAGTGGGACAGGGAGAGGGTGAGGGACAGGGAGAGAGAGAGAGAGGGACCGGGAGAGAGTGAGGGGCAGAGAGAGAGAGGGACAGGGTGAGAGAGAGAGAGGGACAGGGAGAGAGAGAGAGGGACAGAGAGAGAGAGGGGGACAGGGAGAGAGAGTGAGGGGGACAGGGAGAGAGAGAGAGAGAGAGAGAGGGACAGGGAGAGGGTGAGGGACAGGGAGAGAGAGAGAGAGGGACCGGAGAGAGTGAGGGGCAGAGAGAGAGAGGGACAGGGTGAGAGAGAGAGAGGGACAGGGAGAGAGAGAGAGGGAAAGGGAGAGAGAGGGAGAGAGAGAGAGAGTGAGGGACACAGAGAGATAGACAGAGGGCGAGAGAGAGGGACAGGGAGAGAGAGAGAGGGACAGAGAGAGTGAGGGACAGCGAGAGTGAGAGGGACAGGGAGAGAGTGAGGGACCGGGAGAGAGAGCGAGGGACAGAGAGAGTGGGACAGGGAGAGAGAGAGGGACAGGGAGAGAGAGAGGGACACAGAGAGAGAGATGGGACAGGGAGAGAGAGAGAGAGTGGACAGGTAGGGAGAGAGGGACAGGTAGAGAGAGAGGGACAGAGAGAGAGGGACAGGGAGAGAGAGAGGGACAGCGAGAGAGGGAGCTTGTGGAGAGAGTGGGACAGGGAGAGAGAGGGACAGAGAGAGAGAAAGGGACAGAGAGAGAGAGGGACAGAGAGAGAGAGAGAGAGAGGGACAGGGAGAGAGAGGAACAGGGAGAGAGAGGGACAGGGAGAGAGAGAGGGACAGGGAGAGAGAGCGAGGAACAGAGAGAGTGGGACAGGGAGAGAGAGCGCCAGGGAGAGAGAGGGACAGAGAGAGAGAGTGAGGGACACAGAGAGAGAGAGAGACAGGGCGAGAGAGAGGGACAGGGAGAGAGAGAGGGACAGGGAGAGAGAGAGGGACTGGGAGAGAGAGAGGGACAGAGAGAGAGAGACGCACAGAGAGAGAGAGAGATGGACAGGGAGAGAGAGAGAGAGAGAGAGGACAGGTAGAGAGAAAGGGACAGGTAGAGAGAGAGGGACAGAGAGAGAGGGACAGGGAGAGAGAGAGGGGGACAGAGAGAAAGGTTCCTGGAAAGAGAGAGTGGGACAGGGAGAGAGAGGGACAGAGAGAGAGAGAGAGAGGGACAGTGAGAGGGAGAGAGGGACAGAGAGAGAGAGAGAGGGACAGGGAGAGAGAGGGACAGGGAGAGAGAGGTACAGAGAGAGAGAGGGACAGGGAGAGGGAGAGAGGGACAGGGTGAGAGAGAGAGGGACAGGGAGAGAGAGAGGGACAGGGAGAGAGAGAGGGACAGGAAGAGGGATAGGGACAGGGAGAGAGTGGGACAGGCAGAGAGAGAGGGAAAGGGAGAGTGAGAGAGGGACAGGGAGAGAGAGAGAGGGACAGGGATAGAGAGGGACAGGGAGAGAGAGAGAGGGACAGGGAGAGAGAGAGAGGGGACAGGGAGAGAGTGAGCGACAGAGAGAGAGACGGACATGGAGAGAGAGTGAGGGACAGAGAGAGAGAGGGACAGGGAGAGAGTGTGAGGGACAGGGAGAGAGTGAGGGACAGGGAGAGAGAGGGACAGGGAGAGAGAGAGAGGGACAGAGAGAGAGAGAGGGACGGGGGAGAGAGAGAGGGACAGGTAGAGAGAGGGACAGGAGAGAGGGAGAGAGGGACTGGGCGAGAATGAGGGACAGTGAGAGAGAGGAACAGGGAGAGAGAGAGGGACAGAGAGAGAGAGAGAGAGAGAGGGGGACAGGGAGAGGCTGAGGGACAGGGAGAGAGAGAGAGGGACAGAGAGAGAGAGAGAGAGAGGGACACGGAGAGGGTGAGGAAGAGGGAGAGAGAGGGTCAGTGAGAGAGAGAGAGGGACATGGAGAGAGTGAGGGATAGAGAGAGAGGGACAGTGAGAGAGAGGGAGAGGGAGAGAGAGGGTCAGGGAGGGAGTGAGGGACACAGAGAGAGAGATGGACAGGGAGAGAGAGAGAGTCACAGGGAGAGAGAGGGACATGAAGAAGGATAGGGACAGGGAGAGAGAAGGACAGGGAGAGAGAGAGGGACAGGGAGAGTGAGAGAGGGACAGGGAGAGAGAGAGAGGGACAGGGAGATAGTGAGGGACAGGGAGAGAGAGTGACAGGGAGAGAGAGACAGAGGGACAGGGAGAGAGAGAGGGACAGGGTGAGAGAGAGAGAGAGAGAGGGAGAGCGAGAGGGACAGGGAGAGAGAGAGAGGGACAGGGAGAGAGAGAGAGATGGATAGGGAGAGAGTGAGGGACAGAGAGCGAGAGTGACAGGGAGAGAGAGAGAGGGACAGAGAGAGAGAGAGAGAGACAGGTCGAGAGAGTGGGATAGGGAGAGAGAGACAGGGAGAGAGAGAGAGGGACAGGGAGAGAGAGAGGGACAGGGAGAGAGAGAGGGACACAGAGAGAGAGATGGACAGGGAGAGAGAGAGAGAGTGGACAGGTAGGGAGAGAGGGACAGCTAGAGAGAGGGACAGAGAGAGAGGGACAGGGAGAGAGAGAGGGACAGCGAGAGAGGGAGCTTGTGGAGAGAGTGGGACAGGGAGAGAGAGGGACAGAGAGAGAGAAAGGGACAGAGAGAGAGAGGGACAGAGAGAGAGAGAGAGAGAGGGACAGGGAGAGAGAGGAACAGGGAGAGAGAGGGACAGAGAGAGCGAGAGGGACAGGGAGAGAGAGAGAGAGGGACAGGGAGAGATGGAGAGGGACAGGGAGAGTGCGAGGGAAAGAGAGAGAGAGAGACAGAGAGAGTGAGGGACAGGGAGAGAGAGAGGGACAGAGAGAGAGAGGGAGAGAGAGAGAGGGACAGGGAGAGAGTGAGGGACACAGAGAGAGAGAGGGACAGAGAGAGAGAGAGAGACAGGGAGAGAGAGAGGTGCAGGGAGAGAGAGGGACAGGGAGAGAGAGAGGGACAGGGAGAGAGAGCGAGGAACAGAGAGAGTGGGACAGGGAGAGAGAGCGCCAGGGAGAGAGAGGGACAGAGAGAGAGAGTGAAGGACACAGAGAGAGAGAGAGACAGGGCGAGAGAGAGGGACAGGGAGAGAGAGAGGGACAGGGAGAGAGAGAGAGACACGGAGAGAGTGAGAGGGAAAGGGTGAGAGTGAGGGACAGAGAGAGAGAGGGACAGAGAGAGCGAGAGGGACAGGGAGAGAGAGGAACAGGGAGAGAGAGGGACAGAGAGAGCGAGAGGGACAGGGAGAGAGAGAGGGACAGGGTGAGAGAGAGAGGGACAGAGAGAGAGGGACAGGGCGAGAGAGAGGGACAGAGAGAGAGAGGGACAGGGAGACAGAGAGAGCGACAGAGAGAGAGAGAGGCACAGGGACAGAGAGAGAGGGACATGGAGAGAGAGAGGTTCAGGGAGAGAGAGGTACAGGGAGAGTGAGAGAGGGACAGGGAGAGAGTGGGTCAGGGAGAGAGAGAGAGGGACAGAGAGAGAGAGAGTGACAGAGAGTGAGAGGCACAGGGAGAGTGAGAGAGGGACATGGTGAGAGAGAGAGGCAGGGAGAGGGAGGGACAGGGAGAGGGAGGGACAGGGAGAGAGTGGGACAGGGAGGGAGAGGGAGGGACAGGGAGAGAGTGGGACAGGGAGAGGGTGAGGGACAGGGAGAGAGAGAGAGAGGGACCGGGAGAGAGTGAGGGGCAGAGAGAGAGAGGGACAGGGTGAGAGAGAGAGAGGGACAGGGAGAGAGAGAGAGGGACAGAGAGAGAGAGGGGGACAGGGAGAGAGAGTGAGGGGGACAGGGAGAGAGAGAGAGAGAGAGGGACAGGGAGAGGGTGTGGGACAGGGAGAGAGAGAGAGAGGGACCGGGAGAGAGTGAGGGGCAGAGAGAGAGAGGGACAGGGTGAGAGAGAGAGAGGGACAGGGAGAGAGAGAGAGGGACAGGGAGAGAGAGGGAGAGAGAGAGAGAGTGAGGGACACAGAGAGATAGACAGAGGGCGAGAGAGAGGGACAGGGAGAGAGAGAGAGGGACAGAGAGAGTGAGGGACAGCGAGAGTGAGAGGGACAGGGAGAGAGTGAGGGACCGGGAGAGAGAGCGAGGGACAGAGAGAGAGAGAGGGACGGGGGAGAGAGAGAGGGACAGGTAGAGAGAGGGACAGGAGAGAGGGAGAGAGGGACTGGGCGAGAATGAGGGACAGTGAGAGAGAGGAACAGGGAGAGAGAGAGGGACAGAGAGAGAGAGAGAGAGAGGGGGACAGGGAGAGGCTGAGGGACAGGGAGAGAGAGAGAGGGACAGAGAGAGAGAGAGAGAGAGGGACACGGAGAGGGTGAGGAAGAGGGAGAGAGAGGGTCAGTGAGAGAGAGAGAGGGACATGGAGAGAGTGAGGGATAGAGAGAGAGGGACAGTGAGAGAGAGGGAGAGGGAGAGAGAGGGTCAGGGAGGGAGTGAGGGACACAGAGAGAGAGATGGACAGGGAGAGAGAGAGAGTCACAGGGAGAGAGAGGGACATGAAGAAGGATAGGGACAGGGAGAGAGAAGGACAGGGAGAGAGAGAGGGACAGGGAGAGTGAGAGAGGGACAGGGAGAGAGAGAGAGGGACAGGGAGATAGTGAGGGACAGGGAGAGAGAGGGACAGGGAGAGAGAGACAGAGGGACAGGGAGAGAGAGAGGGACAGGGTGAGAGAGAGAGAGAGAGAGGGAGAGCGAGAGGGACAGGGAGAGAGAGAGAGGGACAGGGAGAGAGAGAGAGATGGATAGGGAGAGAGTGAGGGACAGAGAGCGAGAGTGACAGGGAGAGAGAGAGAGGGACAGAGAGAGAGAGAGAGAGACAGGTCGAGAGAGTGGGATAGGGAGAGAGAGAGACAGGGAGAGAGAGAGAGGGACAGGGAGAGAGAGAGGGACAGGGAGAGAGAGAGGGACACAGAGAGAGAGATGGACAGGGAGAGAGAGAGAGAGTGGACAGGTAGGGAGAGAGGGACAGGTAGAGAGAGAGGGACAGAGAGAGAGGGACAGGGAGAGAGAGAGGGACAGCGAGAGAGGGAGCTTGTGGAGAGAGTGGGACAGGGAGAGAGAGGGACAGAGAGAGAGAAAGGGACAGAGAGAGAGAGGGACAGAGAGAGAGAGAGAGAGAGGGACAGGGAGAGAGAGGAACAGGGAGAAAGAGGGACAGAGAGAGCGAGAGGGACAGGGAGAGAGAGAGAGAGGGACAGGGAGAGATGGAGAGGGACAGGGAGAGTGCGAGGGAAAGAGAGAGAGAGAGACAGAGAGAGTGAGGGACAGGGAGAGAGAGAGGGACAGAGAGAGAGAGGGAGAGAGAGAGAGGGACAGGGAGAGAGTGAGGGACACAGAGAGAGAGAGGGACAGAGAGAGAGAGAGAGACAGGGAGAGAGAGAGGTGCAGGGAGAGAGAGGGACAGGGAGAGAGAGAGGGACAGGGAGAGAGAGCGAGGAACAGAGAGAGTGGGACAGGGAGAGAGAGCGCCAGGGAGAGAGAGGGACAGAGAGAGAGAGTGAAGGACACAGAGAGAGAGAGAGACAGGGCGAGAGAGAGGGACAGGGAGAGAGAGAGGGACAGGGAGAGAGAGAGAGACACGGAGAGAGTGAGAGGGACAGGGTGAGAGTGAGGGACAGAGAGAGAGAGGGACAGAGAGAGCGAGAGGGACAGGGAGAGAGAGGAACAGGGAGAGAGAGGGACAGAGAGAGCGAGAGGGACAGGGAGAGAGAGAGGGACAGGGTGAGAGAGAGAGGGACAGAGAGAGAGGGACAGGGCGAGAGAGAGGGACAGAGAGAGAGAGGGACAGGGAGACAGAGAGAGGGACAGAGAGAGAGAGAGGCACAGGGACAGAGAGAGAGGGACATGGAGAGAGAGAGGTTCAGGGAGAGAGAGGTACAGGGAGAGTGAGAGAGGGACAGGGAGAGAGTGGGTCAGGGAGAGAGAGAGAGGGACACAGAGAGAGAGAGTGACAGAGAGTGAGAGGCACAGGGAGAGTGAGAGAGGGACATGGTGAGAGAGAGAGGCAGGGAGAGGGAGGGACAGGGAGAGGGAGGGACAGGGAGAGAGTGGGACAGGGAGGGAGAGGGAGGGACAGGGAGAGAGTGGGACAGGGAGAGGGTGAGGGACAGGGAGAGAGAGAGAGAGGGACCGGGAGAGAGTGAGGGGCAGAGAGAGAGAGGGACAGGGTGAGAGAGAGAGAGGGACAGGGAGAGAGAGAGAGGGACAGAGAGAGAGAGGGGGACAGGGAGAGAGAGTGAGGGGGACAGGGAGAGAGAGAGAGAGAGAGGGACAGGGAGAGGGTGAGGGACAGGGAGAGAGAGAGAGAGGGACCGGGAGAGAGTGAGGGGCAGAGAGAGAGAGGGACAGGGTGAGAGAGAGAGAGGGACAGGGAGAGAGAGAGAGGGACAGGGAGAGAGAGGGAGAGAGAGAGAGAGTGAGGGACACAGAGAGATAGACAGAGGGCGAGAGAGAGGGACAGGGAGAGAGAGAGAGGGACAGAGAGAGTGAGGGACAGCGAGAGTGAGAGGGACAGGGAGAGAGTGAGGGACCGGGAGAGAGAGCGAGGGACAGAGAGAGTGGGACAGGGAGAGAGAGAGGGACAGGGAGAGAGAGAGGGACACAGAGAGAGAGATGGACAGGGAGAGAGAGAGAGAGTGGACAGGTAGGGAGAGAGGGACAGGTAGAGAGAGAGGGACAGAGAGAGAGGGACAGGGAGAGAGAGAGGGACAGCGAGAGAGGGAGCTTGTGGAGAGAGTGGGACAGGGAGAGAGAGGGACAGAGAGAGAGAAAGGGACAGAGAGAGAGAGGGACAGAGAGAGAGAGAGAGAGAGGGACAGGGAGAGAGAGGAACAGGGAGAGAGAGGGACAGAGAGAGCGAGAGGGACAGGGAGAGAGAGAGAGAGGGACAGGGAGAGATGGAGAGGGACAGGGAGAGTGCGAGGGAAAGAGAGAGAGAGAGACAGAGAGAGTGAGGGACAGGGAGAGAGAGAGGGACAGAGAGAGAGAGGGAGAGAGAGAGAGGGACAGGGAGAGAGTGAGGGACACAGAGAGAGAGAGGGACAGAGAGAGAGAGAGAGACAGGGAGAGAGAGAGGTGCAGGGAGAGAGAGGGACAGGGAGAGAGAGAGGGACAGGGAGAGAGAGCGAGGAACAGAGAGAGTGGGACAGGGAGAGAGAGCGCCAGGGAGAGAGAGGGACAGAGAGAGAGAGTGAGGGACAGAGAGAGAGAGAGAGACAGGGCGAGAGAGAGGGACAGGGAGAGAGAGAGGGACAGGGAGAGAGAGAGGGACTGGGAGAGAGAGAGGGACAGAGAGAGAGAGACGCACAGAGAGAGAGAGAGATGGACAGGGAGAGAGAGAGAGAGAGAGAGGACAGGTAGAGAGAGAGGGACAGGTAGAGAGAGAGGGACAGAGAGAGAGGGACAGGGAGAGAGAGAGGGGGACAGAGAGAAAGGTTCCTGGAAAGAGAGAGTGGGACAGGGAGAGAGAGGGACAGAGAGAGAGAGAGAGAGGGACAGTGAGAGGGAGAGAGGGACAGAGAGAGAGAGAGAGGGACAGGGAGAGAGAGGGACAGGGAGAGAGAGGTACAGAGAGAGAGAGGGACAGGGAGAGGGAGAGAGGGACAGGGTGAGAGAGAGAGGGACAGGGAGAGAGAGAGGGACAGGGAGAGAGAGAGGGACAGGAAGAGGGATAGGGACAGGGAGAGAGTGGGACAGGCAGAGAGAGAGGGAAAGGGAGAGTGAGAGAGGGACAGGGAGAGAGAGAGAGGGACAGGGATAGAGAGGGACAGGGAGAGAGAGAGAGGGACAGGGAGAGAGAGAGAGGGGACAGGGAGAGAGTGAGCGACAGAGAGAGAGACGGACATGGAGAGAGAGTGAGGGACAGAGAGAGAGAGGGACAGGGAGAGAGTGTGAGGGACAGGGAGAGAGTGAGGGACAGGGAGAGAGAGGGACAGGGAGAGAGAGAGAGGGACAGAGAGAGAGAGAGGGACGGGGGAGAGAGAGAGGGACAGGTAGAGAGAGGGACAGGAGAGAGGGAGAGAGGGACTGGGCGAGAATGAGGGACAGTGAGAGAGAGGAACAGGGAGAGAGAGAGGGACAGAGAGAGAGAGAGAGAGAGGGGGACAGGGAGAGGCTGAGGGACAGGGAGAGAGAGAGAGGGACAGAGAGAGAGAGAGAGAGAGGGACACGGAGAGGGTGAGGAAGAGGGAGAGAGAGGGTCAGTGAGAGAGAGAGAGGGACATGGAGAGAGTGAGGGATAGAGAGAGAGGGACAGTGAGAGAGAGGGAGAGGGAGAGAGAGGGTCAGGGAGGGAGTGAGGGACACAGAGAGAGAGATGGACAGGGAGAGAGAGAGAGTCACAGGGAGAGAGAGGGACATGAAGAAGGATAGGGACAGGGAGAGAGAAGGACAGGGAGAGAGAGAGGGACAGGGAGAGTGAGAGAGGGACAGGGAGAGAGAGAGAGGAACAGGGAGATAGTGAGGGACAGGGAGAGAGAGTGACAGGGAGAGAGAGACAGAGGGACAGGGAGAGAGAGAGGGACAGGGTGAGAGAGAGAGAGAGAGAGGGAGAGCGAGAGGGACAGGGAGAGAGAGAGAGGGACAGGGAGAGAGAGAGAGATGGATAGGGAGAGAGTGAGGGACAGAGAGCGAGAGTGACAGGGAGAGAGAGAGAGGGACAGAGAGAGAGAGAGAGAGACAGGTCGAGAGAGTGGGATAGGGAGAGAGAGAGACAGGGAGAGAGAGAGAGGGACAGAGAGAGTGGGACAGGGAGAGAGAGAGGGACAGGGAGAGAGAGAGGGACACAGAGAGAGAGATGGACAGGGAGAGAGAGAGAGAGTGGACAGGTAGGGAGAGAGGGACAGGTAGAGAGAGAGGGACAGAGAGAGAGGGACAGGGAGAGAGAGAGAGGGACAGCGAGAGAGGGAGCTTGTGGAGAGAGTGGGACAGGGAGAGAGAGGGACAGAGAGAGAGAAAGGGACAGAGAGAGAGAGGGACAGAGAGAGAGAGAGAGAGAGGGACAGGGAGAGAGAGGAACAGGGAGAGAGAGGGACAGAGAGAGCGAGAGGGACAGGGAGAGAGAGAGAGAGGGACAGGGAGAGATGGAGAGGGACAGGGAGAGTGCGAGGGAAAGAGAGAGAGAGAGACAGAGAGAGTGAGGGACAGGGAGAGAGAGAGGGACAGAGAGAGAGAGGGAGAGAGAGAGAGGGACAGGGAGAGAGTGAGGGACACAGAGAGAGAGAGGGACAGAGAGAGAGAGAGAGACAGGGAGAGAGAGAGGTGCAGGGAGAGAGAGGGACAGGGAGAGAGAGAGGGACAGGGAGAGAGAGCGAGGAACAGAGAGAGTGGGACAGGGAGAGAGAGCGCCAGGGAGAGAGAGGGACAGAGAGAGAGAGTGAGGGACACAGAGAGAGAGAGAGACAGGGCGAGAGAGAGGGACAGGGAGAGAGAGAGGGACAGGGAGAGAGAGAGGGACAGGGAGAGAGAGAGGGACAGAGAGAGAGAGACGCACAGAGAGAGAGAGAGATGGACAGGGAGAGAGAGAGAGAGAGAGGACAGGTAGAGAGAGAGGGACAGGTAGAGAGAGAGGGACAGAGAGAGAGGGACAGGGAGAGAGAGAGGGGGACAGAGAGAAAGGTTCCTGGAAAGAGAGAGTGGGACAGGGAGAGAGAGGGACAGAGAGAGAGAGAGAGAGGGACAGTGAGAGGGAGAGAGGGACAGAGAGAGAGAGAGAGGGACAGGGAGAGAGAGGGACAGGGAGAGAGAGGTACAGAGAGAGAGAGGGACAGGGAGAGGGAGAGAGGGACAGGGTGAGAGAGAGAGGGACAGGGAGAGAGAGAGGGACAGGGAGAGAGAGAGGGACAGGAAGAGGGATAGGGACAGGGAGAGAGTGGGACAGGCAGAGAGAGAGGGAAAGGGAGAGTGAGAGAGGGACAGGGAGAGAGAGAGAGGGACAGGGATAGAGAGGGACAGGGAGAGAGAGAGAGGGACAGGGAGAGAGAGAGAGGGGACAGGGAGAGAGTGAGCGACAGAGAGAGAGACGGACATGGAGAGAGAGTGAGGGACAGAGAGAGAGAGGGACAGGGAGAGAGTGTGAGGGACAGGGAGAGAGTGAGGGACAGTGAGAGAGAGGGACAGGGAGAGAGAGAGAGGGACAGAGAGAGAGAGAGGGACGGGGGAGAGAGAGAGGGACAGGTAGAGAGAGGGACAGGAGAGAGGGAGAGAGGGACTGGGCGAGAATGAGGGACAGTGAGAGAGAGGGAGAGGGAGAGAGAGAGGGACAGAGAGAGAGAGAGAGAGAGAGAGGGGACAGGGAGAGGCTGAGGGACAGGGAGAGAGAGAGAGGGACAGAGAGAGAGAGAGAGAGAGGGACACGGAGAGCGTGAGGAACAGGGAGAGAGAGGGTCAGGGAGAGAGAGAGAGGGACATGGAGAGAGTGAGGGATAGAGAGAGAGGGACAGTGAGAGAGAGGGAGAGGGAGAGAGAGGGTCAGGGAGGGAGTGAGGGACACAGAGAGAGAGATGGACAGGGAGAGAGAGAGAGTCACAGGGAGAGAGAGGGAAATGAAGAAGGATAGGGACAGGGAGAGAGAAGGACAGGGAGAGAGAGAGGGACAGGGAGAGTGAGAGAGGGACAGGGAGAGAGAGAGAGGGACAGGGAGATAGTGAGGGACAGGGAGAGAGAGTGACAGGGAGAGAGAGACAGAGGGACAGGGAGAGAGAGAGGGACAGGGTGAGAGAGAGAGAGAGAGAGGGAGAGCGAGAGGGACAGGGAGAGAGAGAGAGGGACAGGGAGAGAGAGAGAGATGGATAGGGAGAGAGTGAGGGACAGAGAGCGAGAGTGACAGGGAGAGAGAGAGAGGGACAGAGAGAGAGAGAGAGAGACAGGTCGAGAGAGTGGGATAGGGAGAGAGAGAGACAGGGAGAGAGAGAGAGGGACAGGGAGAGAGAGAGGGACAGGGAGAGAGAGAGAGGGACAGAGAGAGTGGGACAGGGAGAGAGAGCGACAGGGATAGAGAGGGACAGAGAGAGAGAGAGAGAGGGACAGAGAGAGAGAGAGGAACAGGGAGAGAGAGAGGGACAGGGAGAGAGAGAGAGACACGGAGAGAGTGAGAGGGACAGGGTGAGAGTGAGGGACAGAGAGAGAGAGGGACAGAGAGAGGTAGAGAGGGACAGAGAGAGAGAGCGAGAGGGACAGGGAGAGAGAGAGAGGGACAGGGATAGAGAGGGACAGGGAGAGAGAGAGAGGGACAGGGAGAGAGAGAGAGGGGACAGGGAGAGAGTGAGCGACAGAGAGAGAGACGGACATGGAGAGAGAGTGAGGGACAGAGAGAGAGAGGGACAGGGAGAGAGTGTGAGGGACAGGGAGAGATTGAGGGACAGGGAGAGAGAGGGACAGGGAGAGAGAGAGAGGGACAGAGAGAGAGAGAGGGACGGGGGAGAGAGAGAGGGACAGGTAGAGAGAGGGACAGGAGAGAGGGAGAGAGGGACTGGGCGAGAATGAGGGACAGTGAGAGAGAGGGACAGGGAGAGAGAGAGGGACAGAGAGAGAGAGAGAGAGAGAGGGACAGGGAGAGGCTGAGGGACAGGGAGAGAGAGAGAGGGACAGAGAGAGAGAGAGAGAGAGGGACACGGAGAGGGTGAGGAACAGGGAGAGAGAGGGTCAGGGAGAGAGAGAGAGGGACATGGAGAGAGTGAGGGACAGAGAGAGAGGGACAGTGAGAGAGAGGGAGAGGGAGAGAGAGGGTCAGGGAGGGAGTGAGGGACACAGAGAGAGAGATGGACAGGGAGAGAGAGAGAGTCACAGGGAGAGAGAGGGACATGAAGAAGGATAGGGACAGGGAGAGAGAAGGACAGGGAGAGAGAGAGGGACAGGGCGAGAGTGTGGGACAGGGAGAGGGAGGGACAGGGAGAGAGAGTGAGGGACAGAGAGAGAGAGAGACGGACAGGGAGAGAGTGAGGGACATGGAAAGAGAGAGAGGGACAGAGAGAGAGTGAGGGACAGTGAAAGAGAGAGAGGGACAGAGAGAGAGAGAGAGGGACAGGGAGAGAGAAAGAGAGGGACAGAGAGAGAGAGAGAGGGACAGGGAGGGAGAGAGAGAGGGACAGGGAGAGAGAGAGAGGGACAGCGAGAGAGAGAGGGACAGGGAGAGAGAGAGGGAGAGAGAGAGAGGGACAGGGAGAGAGAGAGAGGGACAGCGAGAGAGTGAGGGACAGGGAAAGAGAGAGGGACAGAGAGAGAGAAAGACAGGGAGTGAGAGAGAGGGACGTGGAGAGAGAGAGAGACAAGTTGAGAGTGAGGGACAGGGAGAGGGAGAGAGTGGGACAGGGAGAGATAGTGAGGGACAGAGAGAGAGAGACAGGGAGAGAGAGAGAGATGGAAAGGGAGAGAGAGAGAGGGACAGGGAGAGAGAGAGGGACAGGAAGAGGGATAGGGACAGGGAGAGAGTGGGACAGGCAGAGAGAGAGGGAAAGGGAGAGTGAGAGAGGGACAGGGAGAGAGAGAGAGGGACAGGGAGAGAGTGAGGGACAGGGAAAGAGAGAGACGGACAGGAAGAGAGAGAGGGGGACAGGGAGAGAGAGAGAGGGACAGGGAGAGAGAGAGAGAGAGAAAGACAGAGAGAGGGACACCGAGAGGGAGAGAGAAAGACGGAGAGAGTGAGGGACAGGAAGAGGGAGAGAGAGGGACAGTGAGAGAGAGGGGGACAGGAAGAGAGATAGGAACAGGGAGAGAGAGGGACAGGGAGAGATAGAGGGACAGGGAGAGAGTGAGAGGGACAGGGAGAGAGTGAGGGACAGGGAAAGAGAGAGAGGGACAGAGAGAGAGAGAGGGACAGGGATAGAGAGAGAGAGAGCGAGTGAGAAAGACAGAGAGAGGGACACAGAGAGGGAGATAGAAAGACAGAGAGAGAGAGGGACACAGAGAGGGAGAGAGGGAGAGAGACAGATAGAGAGGGATAAGGAGAGAGTGAGTGACCGAGAGAGTGAGAGGGACAGGGTGAGAGTGAGGGACAGAGAGAGAGAGGGACAGGGAGAGAGAGAGAGGGACAGAGAGAGAGAAAGACAGGGAGAAAGTGAGGGACAGGGAGAGGGCGAGGGACAGGGAGAAAGAGAGAGAGAGACAGAGGGAGAGGGACATGGAGAGAGAGAGGTTCAGGGAGAGAGAGGTACAGGGAGAGTGAGAGAGGGACAGGGAGAGAGTGGGTCAGGGAGAGAGAGAGAGGGACAGAGAGA
The DNA here is from genome assembly GCF_047496795.1 of Chiloscyllium punctatum. Classification (NCBI taxonomy): domain Eukaryota; kingdom Metazoa; phylum Chordata; class Chondrichthyes; order Orectolobiformes; family Hemiscylliidae; genus Chiloscyllium; species Chiloscyllium punctatum. The sequence continues at coordinate 154,393 of NW_027310070.1, forward strand.
GAGAGAGTGACAGAGAGTGAGAGGCACAGGGAGAGTGAGAGAGGGACATGGTGAGAGAGAGAGGCAGGGAGAGGGAGGGACAGGGAGAGGGAGGGACAGGGAGAGAGTGGGACAGGGAGGGACAGGGAGGGAGAGAGAGAGGGACAGGGAGAGAGAGAGAGTCACAGGGAGAGAGAGGGACATGAAGAAGGATAGGGACAGGGAGAGAGAGGGACAGGGAGAGAGAGAGGGACAGGGAGAGAGAGAGAGGGACAGGGAGAGAGAGAGAGGGACAGGGAGATAGTGAGGGACAGGGAGAGAGAGGGACAGGGAGAGAGTGAGGGACAGGGAGAGAGAGGGACAGGGAGAGAGAGAGAGGGACAGAGAGAGAGAGAGGGACGGGGGAGAGAGAGAGGGACAGGTAGAGAGAGGGACAGGAGAGAGGGAGAGAGGGACTGGGCGAGAATGAGGGACAGTGAGAGAGAGGGAGAGGGAGAGAGAGAGGGACAGAGAGAGAGAGAGAGAGGGGGGGACAGGGAGAGGGTGAGGGACAGGGAGAGAGAGAGAGGGACAGAGAGAGAGAGAGAGAGGGACACGGAGAGGGTGAGGAACAGGGAGAGAGAGGGTCAGGGAGAGAGAGAGAGGGACATGGAGAGAGTGAGGGACAGAGAGAGAGGGACAGTGAGAGAGAGGGAGAGGGAGAGAGAGGGTCAGGGAGGGAGTGAGGGACACAGAGAGAGAGATGGACAGGGAGAGAGAGGGACATGAAGAAGGATAGGGACAGGGAGAGAGAAGGACAGGGAGAGAGAGAGAGAGAGAGACAGGTCGAGAGAGTGGGATAGGGAGAGAGAGAGACAGGGAGAGTGAGAGAGGGACAGGGAGAGAGAGTGGGACAGGGAGAGAGAGAGAGGGACAGAGAGAGAGGGACAGGGAGAGAGAGCGACAGGGATAGAGAGGGACAGAGAGAGAGAGAGAGGGACAGAGAGAGAGAGAGGAACAGGGAGAGAGAGAGGGACAGGGAGAGAGAGAGAGACACGGAGAGAGTGAGAGGGACAGGGTGAGAGTGAGGGACAGAGAGAGAGAGGGACAGAGAGAGCGAGAGGGACAGGGAGAGAGAGGAACAGGGAGAGAGAGGGACAGAGAGAGCGAGAGGGACAGGGAGAGAGAGAGGGACAGGGTGAGAGAGAGAGGGACAGAGAGAGAGGGACAGGGCGAGAGAGAGGGACAGAGAGAGAGAGGGACAGGGAGACAGAGAGAGGGACAGAGAGAGAGAGAGGCACAGGGACAGAGAGAGAGGGACATGGAGAGAGAGAGGTTCAGGGAGAGAGAGGTACAGGGAGAGTGAGAGAGGGACAGGGAGAGAGTGGGTCAGGGAGAGAGAGAGAGGGACAGAGAGAGAGAGAGTGACAGAGAGTGAGAGGCACAGGGAGAGTGAGAGAGGGACATGGTGAGAGAGAGAGGCAGGGAGAGGGAGGGACAGGGAGAGGGAGGGACAGGGAGAGAGTGGGACAGGGAGGGACAGGGAGGGAGAGAGAGAGGGACAGGGAGAGAGAGAGAGTCACAGGGAGAGAGAGGGACATGTAGAAGGATAGGGACAGGGAGAGAGAGGGACAGGGAGAGAGAGAGGGACAGGGAGAGAGAGAGAGGGACAGGGAGAGAGAGAGAGGGACAGGGAGATAGTGAGGGACAGGGAGAGAGAGGGACAGGGAGAGAGAGACAGAGGGACAGGGAGAGAGAGAGGGACAGGGAGAGAGAGAGAGAGAGAGAGAGGGAGAGCGAGAGGGACAGGGAGAGAGAGAGAGGGACAGGGAGAGAGAGAGAGAGGGACAGGGAGAGAGCGAGGGACAGGGAGAGAGAGAGAGATGGATAGGGAGAGAGTGAGGGACAGAGAGCGAGAGGGACAGGGAGAGAGAGAGAGGGACAGAGAGAGAGAGAGACAGGTCGAGAGAGTGGCATAGGGAGAGAGAGAGACAGGGAGAGAGAGAGAGGGACAGGGAGAGAGAGAGGGACAGGGAGAGAGAGAGAGGGACAGAGAGAGAGGGACAGGGAGAGAGAGCGACAGGGATAGAGAGGGACAGAGAGAGAGAGAGAGAGAGGGACAGAGAGAGAGAGAGGAACAGGGAGAGAGAGAGGGACAGGGAGAGAGAGAGAGAGACACGGAGAGAGTGAGAGGGACAGGGTGAGAGTGAGGGACAGAGAGAGAGAGGGACAGGGAGAGAGTGAGGGACCGGGAGAGAGAGCGAGGGACAGAGAGAGTGGGACAGGGAGAGAGAGAGGGACAGGGAGAGAGAGAGGGACACAGAGAGAGAGATGGACAGGGAGAGAGAGAGAGAGTGGACAGGTAGGGAGAGAGGGACAGGTAGAGAGAGAGGGACAGAGAGAGAGGGACAGGGAGAGAGAGAGGGACAGCGAGAGAGGGAGCTTGTGGAGAGAGTGGGACAGGGAGAGAGAGGGACAGAGAGAGAGAAAGGGACAGAGAGAGAGAGGGACAGAGAGAGAGAGAGAGAGAGGGACAGGGAGAGAGAGGAACAGGGAGAGAGAGGGACAGAGAGAGCGAGAGGGACAGGGAGAGAGAGAGAGAGGGACAGGGAGAGATGGAGAGGGACAGGGAGAGTGCGAGGGAAAGAGAGAGACAGAGAGAGTGAGGGACAGGGAGAGAGAGAGGGACAGAGAGAGAGAGGGAGAGAGAGAGAGGGACAGGGAGAGAGTGAGGGACACAGAGAGAGAGAGGGACAGAGAGAGAGAGAGAGACAGGGAGAGAGAGAGGTGCAGGGAGAGAGAGGGACAGGGAGAGAGAGAGGGACAGGGAGAGAGAGCGAGGAACAGAGAGAGTGGGACAGGGAGAGAGAGCGCCAGGGAGAGAGAGGGACAGAGAGAGAGAGTGAGGGACACAGAGAGAGAGAGAGACAGGGCGAGAGAGAGGGACAGGGAGAGAGAGAGGGACAGGGAGAGAGAGAGGGACAGGGAGAGAGAGAGGGACAGAGAGAGAGAGACGCACAGAGAGAGAGAGAGATGGACAGGGAGAGAGAGAGAGGACAGGTAGAGAGAGAGGGACAGGTAGAGAGAGAGGGACAGAGAGAGAGGGACAGGGAGAGAGAGAGGGGGACAGAGAGAGAGGTTCCTGGAAAGAGAGAGTGGGACAGGGAGAGAGAGGGACAGAGAGAGAGAGAGAGAGAGAGAGGGACAGTGAGAGGGAGAGAGGGACAGAGAGAGAGAGAGAGGGACAGGGAGAGAGAGGGACAGGGAGAGAGAGGTACAGAGAGAGAGAGGGACAGGGAGAGGGAGAGAGGGACAGGGTGAGAGAGAGAGGGACAGGGAGAGAGAGAGGGACAGGGAGAGAGAGAGGGACAGGGAGAGAGAGAGGGACAGGAAGAGGGATAGGGACAGGGAGAGAGTGGGACAGGCAGAGAGAGAGGGAAAGGGAGAGTGAGAGAGGGACAGGGAGAGAGAGAGAGGGACAGGGATAGTGTGGGACAGGGAGAGAGAGAGAGGGACAGGGAGAGAGAGAGAGGGGACAGGGAGAGAGTGAGCGACAGAGAGAGAGACGGACATGGAGAGAGAGTGAGGGACAGAGAGAGAGAGGGACAGGGAGAGAGTGTGAGGGACAGGGAGAGAGTGAGGGACAGGGAGAGAGAGGGACAGGGAGAGAGAGAGAGGGACAGAGAGAGAGAGAGGGACGGGGGAGAGAGAGAGGGACAGGTAGAGAGAGGGACAGGAGAGAGGGAGAGAGGGACTGGGCGAGAATGAGGGACAGTGAGAGAGAGGGAGAGGGAGAGAGAGAGGGACAGAGAGAGAGAGAGAGAGAGGGGGACAGGGAGAGGGTGAGGGACAGGGAGAGAGAGAGAGGGACAGAGAGAGAGAGAGAGAGGGACACGGAGAGGGTGAGGAACAGGGAGAGAGAGGGTCAGGGAGAGAGAGAGAGGGACATGGAGAGAGTGAGGGACAGAGAGAGAGGGACAGTGAGAGAGAGGGAGAGGGAGAGAGAGGGTCAGGGAGGGAGTGAGGGACACAGAGAGAGAGATGGACAGGGAGAGAGAGGGACATGAAGAAGGATAGGGACAGGGAGAGAGAAGGACAGGGAGAGAGAGAGAGAGAGAGACAGGTCGAGAGAGTGGGATAGGGAGAGAGAGAGACAGGGAGAGTGAGAGAGGGACAGGGAGAGAGAGTGGGACAGGGAGAGAGAGAGAGGGACAGAGAGAGAGGGACAGGGAGAGAGAGCGACAGGGATAGAGAGGGACAGAGAGAGAGAGAGAGAGGGACAGAGAGAGAGAGAGGAACAGGGAGAGAGAGAGGGACAGGGAGAGAGAGAGAGACACGGAGAGAGTGAGAGGGACAGGGTGAGAGTGAGGGACAGAGAGAGAGAGGGACAGAGAGAGCGAGAGGGACAGGGAGAGAGAGGAACAGGGAGAGAGAGGGACAGAGAGAGCGAGAGGGACAGGGAGAGAGAGAGGGACAGGGTGAGAGAGAGAGGGACAGAGAGAGAGGGACAGGGCGAGAGAGAGGGACAGAGAGAGAGAGGGACAGGGAGACAGAGAGAGGGACAGAGAGAGAGAGAGGCACAGGGACAGAGAGAGAGGGACATGGAGAGAGAGAGGTTCAGGGAGAGAGAGGTACAGGGAGAGTGAGAGAGGGACAGGGAGAGAGTGGGTCAGGGAGAGAGAGAGAGGGACAGAGAGAGAGAGAGTGACAGAGAGTGAGAGGCACAGGGAGAGTGAGAGAGGGACATGGTGAGAGAGAGAGGCAGGGAGAGGGAGGGACAGGGAGAGGGAGGGACAGGGAGAGAGTGGGACAGGGAGGGAGAGGGAGGGACAGGGAGAGAGTGGGACAGGGAGAGAGAGGGAGTGACAGAGAGAGAGAGGGGGACAGGGAGAGAGAGTGAGGGGGACAGGGAGAGAGAGAGAGAGAGAGGGACAGGGAGAGGGTGAGGGACAGGGAGAGAGAGAGAGAGGGACCGGGAGAGAGTGAGGGGCAGAGAGAGAGAGGGACAGGGTGAGAGAGAGAGAGGGACAGGGAGAGAGAGAGAGGGACAGAGAGAGAGAGGGAGAGAGAGAGAGAGTGAGGGACACAGAGAGATAGACAGAGGGCGAGAGAGAGGGACAGGGAGAGAGAGAGAGGGACAGAGAGAGTGAGGGACAGCGAGAGTGAGAGGGACAGGGAGAGAGTGAGGGACCGGGAGAGAGAGCGAGGGACAGAGAGAGTGGGACAGGGAGAGAGAGAGGGACAGGGAGAGAGAGAGGGACACAGAGAGAGAGATGGACAGGGAGAGAGAGAGAGAGTGGACAGGTAGGGAGAGAGGGACAGGTAGAGAGAGAGGGACAGAGAGAGAGGGACAGGGAGAGAGAGAGGGACAGCGAGAGAGGGAGCTTGTGGAGAGAGTGGGACAGGGAGAGAGAGGGACAGAGAGAGAGAAAGGGACAGAGAGAGAGAGGGACAGAGAGAGAGAGAGAGAGAGGGACAGGGAGAGAGAGGAACAGGGAGAGAGAGGGACAGAGAGAGCGAGAGGGACAGGGAGAGAGAGAGAGAGGTACAGGGAGAGATGGAGAGGGACAGGGAGAGTGCGAGGGAAAGAGAGAGAGAGAGACAGAGAGAGTGAGGGACAGGGAGAGAGAGAGAGGGACAGAGAGAGAGAGGGAGAGAGAGAGAGGGACAGGGAGAGAGTGAGGGACACAGAGAGAGAGAGGGACAGAGAGAGAGAGAGAGACAGGGAGAGAGAGAGGTGCAGGGAGAGAGAGGGACAGGGAGAGAGAGAGGGACAGGGAGAGAGAGCGAGGAACAGAGAGAGTGGGACAGGGAGAGAGAGCGCCAGGGAGAGAGAGGGACAGAGAGAGAGAGTGAGGGACACAGAGAGAGAGAGAGACAGGGCGAGAGAGAGGGACAGGGAGAGAGAGAGGGACAGGGAGAGAGAGAGGGACTGGGAGAGAGAGAGGGACAGAGAGAGAGAGACGCACAGAGAGAGAGAGAGATGGACAGGGAGAGAGAGAGTGAGAGAGGACAGGTAGAGAGAGAGGGACAGGTAGAGAGAGAGGGACAGAGAGAGAGGGACAGGGAGAGAGAGAGGGGGACAGAGAGAAAGGTTCCTGGAAAGAGAGAGTGGGACAGGGAGAGAGAGGGACAGAGAGAGAGAGAGAGAGGGACAGTGAGAGGGAGAGAGGGACAGAGAGAGGGAGAGAGGGACAGGGAGAGAGAGGGACAGGGAGAGAGAGGTACAGAGAGAGAGAGGGACAGGGAGAGGGAGAGAGGGACAGGGTGAGAGAGAGAGGGACAGGGAGACAGAGAGGGACAGGGAGAGAGAGAGGGACAGGGAGAGAGAGAGGGACAGGAAGAGGGATAGGGACAGGGAGAGAGTGGGACAGGCAGAGAGAGAGGGAAAGGGAGAGTGAGAGAGGGACAGGGAGAGAGAGAGAGGGACAGGGATAGAGAGGGACAGGGAGAGAGAGAGAGGGACAGGGAGAGAGAGAGAGGGGACAGGGAGAGAGTGAGCGACAGAGAGAGAGACGGACATGGAGAGAGAGTGAGGGACAGAGAGAGAGAGGGACAGGGAGAGAGTGTGAGGGACAGGGAGAGAGTGAGGGACAGGGAGAGAGAGGGACAGGGAGAGAGAGAGAGAGGGACAGAGAGAGAGAGAGGGACGGGGGAGAGAGAGAGGGACAGGTAGAGAGAGGGACAGGAGAGAGGGAGAGAGGGACTGTGCGAGAATGAGGGACAGTGAGAGAGAGGGACAGGGAGAGAGAGAGGGACAGAGAGAGAGAGAGAGAGAGGGGGGGACAGGGAGAGGCTGAGGGACAGGGAGAGAGAGAGAGGGACAGAGAGAGAGAGAGAGAGAGGGACACGGAGAGGGTGAGGAAGAGGGAGAGAGAGGGTCAGGGAGAGAGAGAGAGGGACATGGAGAGAGTGAGGGATAGAGAGAGAGGGACAGTGAGAGAGAGGGAGAGGGAGAGAGAGGGTCAGGGAGGGAGTGAGGGACACAGAGAGAGAGATGGACAGGGAGAGAGAGAGAGTCACAGGGAGAGAGAGGGACATGAAGAAGGATAGGGACAGGGAGAGAGAAGGACAGGGAGAGAGAGAGGGACAGGGAGAGTGAGAGAGGGACAGGGAGAGAGAGAGAGGGACAGGGAGATAGTGAGGGACAGGGAGAGAGAGGGACAGGGAGAGAGAGACAGAGGGACAGGGAGAGAGAGAGGGACAGGGTGAGAGAGAGAGAGAGAGAGGGAGAGCGAGAGGGACAGGGAGAGAGAGAGAGGGACAGGGAGAGAGAGAGAGATGGATAGGGAGAGAGTGAGGGACAGAGAGCGAGAGTGACAGGGAGAGAGAGAGAGGGACAGAGAGAGAGAGAGAGAGACAGGTCGAGAGAGTGGGACAGGGAGAGAGAGAGGGACAGGGAGAGAGAGAGGGACAGGGAGAGAGAGAGGGACAGAGAGAGAGAGACGCACAGAGAGAGAGAGAGATGGACAGGGAGAGAGAGAGAGAGAGAGAGGACAGGTAGAGAGAGAGGGACAGGTAGAGAGAGAGGGACAGAGAGAGAGGGACAGGGAGAGAGAGAGGGGGACAGAGAGAAAGGTTCCTGGAAAGAGAGAGTGGGACAGGGAGAGAGAGGGACAGAGAGAGAGAGAGAGAGGGACAGTGAGAGGGAGAGAGGGACAGAGAGAGAGAGAGAGGGACAGGGAGAGAGAGGGACAGGGAGAGAGAGGTACAGAGAGAGAGAGGGACAGGGAGAGGGAGAGAGGGACAGGGTGAGAGAGAGAGGGACAGGGAGAGAGAGAGGGACAGGGAGAGAGAGAGGGACAGGGAGAGAGAGAGGGACAGGAAGAGGGATAGGGACAGGGAGAGAGTGGGACAGGCAGAGAGAGAGGGAAAGGGAGAGTGAGAGAGGGACAGGGAGAGAGAGAGAGGGACAGGGATAGAGAGGGACAGGGAGAGAGAGAGAGGGACAGGGAGAGAGAGAGAGGGGACAGGGAGAGAGTGAGCGACAGAGAGAGAGACGGACATGGAGAGAGAGTGAGGGACAGAGAGAGAGAGGGACAGGGAGAGAGTGTGAGGGACAGGGAGAGAGTGAGGGACAGGGAGAGAGAGGGACAGGGAGAGAGAGAGAGAGGGACAGAGAGAGAGAGAGGGACGGGGGAGAGAGAGAGGGACAGGTAGAGAGAGGGACAGGAGAGAGGGAGAGAGGGACTGGGCGAGAATGAGGGACAGTGAGAGAGAGGGAGAGGGAGAGAGAGAGGGACAGAGAGAGAGAGAGAGAGAGAGGGGGGACAGGGAGAGGCTGAGGGACAGGGAGAGAGAGAGAGGGACAGAGAGAGAGAGAGAGAGAGGGACACGGAGAGGGTGAGGAACAGGGAGAGAGAGGGTCAGGGAGAGAGAGAGAGGGACATGGAGAGAGTGAGGGATAGAGAGAGAGGGACAGTGAGAGAGAGGGAGAGGGAGAGAGAGGGTCAGGGAGGGAGTGAGGGACACAGAGAGAGAGATGGACAGGGAGAGAGAGAGAGTCACAGGGAGAGAGAGGGACATGAAGAAGGATAGGGACAGGGAGAGAGAAGGACAGGGAGAGAGAGAGGGACAGGGAGAGTGAGAGAGGGACAGGGAGAGAGAGAGAGGGACAGGGAGATAGTGAGGGACAGGGAGAGAGAGGGACAGGGAGAGAGAGACAGAGGGACAGGGAGAGAGAGAGGGACAGGGTGAGAGAGAGAGAGAGAGAGAGAGGGAGAGCGAGAGGGACAGGGAGAGAGAGAGAGGGACAGGGAGAGAGAGAGAGATGGATAGGGAGAGAGTGAGGGACAGAGAGCGAGAGTGACAGGGAGAGAGAGAGAGGGACAGAGAGAGAGAGAGAGAGACAGGTCGAGAGAGTGGGATAGGGAGAGAGAGAGACAGGGAGAGAGAGAGAGGGACAGGGAGAGAGAGAGGGACAGGGAGAGAGAGAGAGGGACAGAGAGAGTGGGACAGGGAGAGAGAGCGACAGGGATAGAGAGGGACAGAGAGAGAGAGAGAGAGGGACAGAGAGAGAGAGAGAGGAACAGGGAGAGAGAGAGGGACAGGGAGAGAGAGAGAGACACGGAGAGAGTGAGAGGGACAGGGTGAGAGTGAGGGACAGAGAGAGAGAGGGACAGAGAGAGGTAGAGAGGGACAGAGAGAGAGAGCGAGAGGGACAGGGAGAGAGAGAGAGGGACAGGGATAGAGAGGGACAGGGAGAGAGAGAGAGGGACAGGGAGAGAGAGAGAGGGGACAGGGAGAGAGTGAGCGACAGAGAGAGAGACGGACATGGAGAGAGAGTGAGGGACAGAGAGAGAGAGGGACAGGGAGAGAGTGTGAGGGACAGGGAGAGATTGAGGGACAGGGAGAGAGAGGGACAGGGAGAGAGAGAGAGGGACAGAGAGAGAGAGAGGGACGGGGGAGAGAGAGAGGGACAGGTAGAGAGAGGGACAGGAGAGAGGGAGAGAGGGACTGGGCGAGAATGAGGGACAGTGAGAGAGAGGGACAGGGAGAGAGAGAGGGACAGAGAGAGAGAGAGAGAGAGAGGGACAGGGAGAGGCTGAGGGACAGGGAGAGAGAGAGAGGGACAGAGAGAGAGAGAGAGAGAGGGACACGGAGAGGGTGAGGAACAGGGAGAGAGAGGGTCAGGGAGAGAGAGAGAGGGACATGGAGAGAGTGAGGGACAGAGAGAGAGGGACAGTGAGAGAGAGGGAGAGGGAGAGAGAGGGTCAGGGAGGGAGTGAGGGACACAGAGAGAGAGATGGACAGGGAGAGAGAGAGAGTCACAGGGAGAGAGAGGGACATGAAGAAGGATAGGGACAGGGAGAGAGAAGGACAGGGAGAGAGAGAGGGACAGGGAGAGTGAGAGAGGGCCAGGGAGAGAGAGAGAGGGACAGGGAGATAGTGAGGGACAGGGAGAGAGAGGGACAGGGAGAGAGAGACAGAGGGACAGGGAGAGAGAGAGGGACAGGTTGAGAGAGAGAGAGAGAGAGAGGGAGAGCGAGAGGGACAGGGAGAGAGAGAGAGGGACAGGGAGAGAGAGAGAGAGGGACAGGGAGCGAGCGAGGGACAGGGAGAGAGAGAGAGATGGATAGGGAGAGAGTGAGGGACAGAGAGCGAGAGTGACAGGGAGAGAGAGAGAGGGACAGAGAGAGAGAGAGAGAGACAGGTCGAGAGAGTGGGATAGGGAGAGAGAGAGACAGGGAGAGAGAGAGAGGGACAGGGAGAGAGAGAGGGACAGGGAGAGAGAGAGAGGGACAGAGAGGAACAGGGAGAGAGAGGGGGACAGGGAGAGAGAGAGAGACACGGAGAGAGTGAGAGGGACAGGGTGAGAGTGAGGGACAGAGAGAGAGATGGACAGAGAGAGGTAGAGAGGGACAGAGAGAGAGAGCGAGAGGGACAGAGAGGAACAGGGAGAGAGAGGGGGACAGGGAGAGAGAGAGAGACACGGAGAGAGTGAGAGGGACAGGGTGAGAGTGAGGGACAGAGAGAGAGATGGACAGAGAGAGGTAGAGAGGGACAGAGAGAGAGAGCGAGAGGGACAGGGAGAGAGAGGAACAGGGAGAGAGAGGGACAGAGAGAGCGAGAGGGACAGGGAGAGAGAGAGGGACAGGGTGAGAGAGAGAGGGACAGAGCGAGAGGGACAGGGAGAGAGAGAGAGAGGGACAGGGAGAGATGGAGAGGGACAGGGAGAGTGCGAGGGAAAGAGAGAGAGAGAGACAGTGAGAGTGAGGGACAGGGAGAGAGAGAGGGACAGAGAGAGTGAGGGAGAGAGAGAGAGGGACAGGGAGAGAGTGAGGGACACAGAGAGAGAGAGGGACAGAGAGAGAGAGAGAGACAGGGAGAGAGAGAGGTGCAGGGAGAGAGAGGGACAGGGAGAGAGAGAGGGACAGGGAGAGAGAGCGAGGAACAGAGAGAGTGGGACAGGGAGAGAGAGCGCCAGGGAGAGAGAGGGACAGAGAGAGAGAGTGAGGGACACAGAGAGAGAGAGAGACAGGGCGAGAGAGAGGGACAGGGAGAGAGAGAGGGACAGGGAGAGAGAGAGGGACAGGGAGAGAGAGAGGGACAGAGAGAGAGAGACGCACAGAGAGAGAGAGAGATGGACAGGGAGAGAGAGAGAGGACAGGTAGAGAGAGAGGGACAGGTAGAGAGAGAGGGACAGAGAGAGAGGGACAGGGAGAGAGAGAGGGGGACAGAGAGAGAGGTTCCTGGAAAGAGAGAGTGGGACAGGGAGAGAGAGGGACAGAGAGAGAGAGAGAGAGGGACAGTGAGAGGGAGAGAGGGACAGAGAGAGAGAGAGAGGGACAGGGAGAGAGAGGGACAGGGAGAGAGAGGTACAGAGAGAGAGAGGGACAGGGAGAGGGAGAGAGGGACAGGGTGAGAGAGAGAGGAACAGGGAGAGAGAGAGGGACAGGGAGAGAGAGAGGGACAGGGAGAGAGAGAGGGACAGGAAGAGGGATAGGGACAGGGAGAGAGTGGGACAGGCAGAGAGAGAGGGAAAGGGAGAGTGAGAGAGGGACAGGGAGAGAGAGAGAGGGACAGGGATAGAGAGGGACAGGGAGAGAGAGAGAGGGACAGGGAGAGAGAGAGAGGGGACAGGGAGAGAGTGAGCGACAGAGAGAGAGACGGACATGGAGAGAGAGTGAGGGACAGAGAGAGAGAGGGACAGGGAGAGAGTGTGAGGGACAGGGAGAGAGTGAGGGACAGGGAGAGAGAGGGACAGGGAGAGAGAGAGAGGGACAGAGAGAGAGAGAGGGACGGGGGAGAGAGAGAGGGACAGGTAGAGAGAGGGACAGGAGAGAGGGAGAGAGGGACTGGGCGAGAATGAGGGACAGTGAGAGAGAGGGACAGGGAGAGAGAGAGGGACAGAGAGAGAGAGAGAGAGGGGGACAGGGAGAGGGTGAGGGACAGGGAGAGAGAGAGAGGGACAGAGAGAGAGAGAGAGAGGGACACGGAGAGGGTGAGGAACAGGGAGAGAGAGGGTCAGGGAGAGAGAGAGAGGGACATGGAGAGAGTGAGGGACAGAGAGAGAGGGACAGTGAGAGAGAGGGAGAGGGAGAGAGAGGGTCAGGGAGGGAGTGAGGGACACAGAGAGAGAGATGGACAGGGAGAGAGAGGGACATGAAGAAGGATAGGGACAGGGAGAGAGAAGGACAGGGAGAGAGAGAGAGACAGGGAGAGTGAGAGAGGGACAGGGAGAGAGAGAGAGGGACAGGGAGATAGTGAGGGACAGGGAGAGAGAGGGACAGGGAGAGAGAGACAGAGGGACAGGGAGAGAGAGAGGGACAGGGTGAGAGAGAGAGAGAGATAGAGGGAGAGCGAGAGGGACAGGGAGAGAGAGAGAGGGACAGGGAGAGAGAGAGAGAGGGACAGGGAGAGAGCGAGGGACAGGGAGAGAGAGAGAGATGGATAGGGAGAGAGTGAGGGACAGAGAGCGAGAGTGACAGGGAGAGAGAGAGAGGGACAGAGAGAGAGAGAGAGAGAGAGAGACAGGTCGAGAGAGTGGGATAGGGAGAGAGAGAGACAGGGAGAGTGAGAGAGGGACAGGGAGAGAGAGAGGGACAGGGAGAGAGAGAGAGGGACAGAGAGAGAGGGACAGGGAGAGAGAGCGACAGGGATAGAGAGGGACAGAGAGAGAGAGAGAGGGACAGAGAGAGAGAGAGGAACAGGGAGAGAGAGAGGGACAGGGAGAGAGAGAGAGACACGGAGAGAGTGAGAGGGACAGGGTGAGAGTGAGGGACAGAGAGAGAGAGGGACAGAGAGAGCGAGAGGGACAGGGAGAGAGAGGAACAGGGAGAGAGAGGGACAGGGAGAGCGAGAGGGACAGGGAGAGAGAGAGGGACAGGGTTAGAGAGAGAGGGACAGAGAGAGAGGGACAGGGCGAGAGAGAGGGACAGAGAGAGAGAGGGACAGGGAGACAGAGAGAGGGACAGAGAGAGAGAGAGGCACAGGGACAGAGAGAGAGGGACATGGAGAGAGAGAGGTTCAGGGAGAGAGAGGTACAGGGAGAGTGAAAGAGGGACAGGGAGAGAGTGGGTCAGGGAGAGAGAGAGAGGGACAGAGAGAGAGAGAGTGACAGAGAGTGAGAGGCACAGGGAGAGTGAGAGAGGGACATGGTGAGAGAGAGAGGGACAGGGAGAGGGAGGGACAGGGAGAGGGAGGGACAGGGAGAGAGTGGGACAGGGAGGGAGAGGGAGGGACAGGGAGAGAGTGGGACAGGGAGAGAGAGGGAGTGACAGAGAGAGAGAGGGGGACAGGGAGAGAGAGTGAGGGGGACAGGGAGAGAGAGAGAGAGAGAGAGGGACAGGGAGAGGGTGAGGGACAGGGAGAGAGAGAGAGAGGGACCGGGAGAGAGTGAGGGGCAGAGAGAGAGAGGGACAGGGTGAGAGAGAGAGAGGGACAGGGAGAGAGAGAGAGGGACAGAGAGAGAGAGGGAGAGAGAGAGAGAGTGAGGGACACAGAGAGATAGACAGAGGGCGAGAGAGAGGGACAGGGAGAGAGAGAGAGGGACAGAGAGAGTGAGGGACAGCGAGAGTGAGAGGGACAGGGAGAGAGTGAGGGACCGGGAGAGAGAGCGAGGGACAGAGAGAGTGGGACAGGGAGAGAGAGAGGGACAGGGAGAGAGAGAGGGACACAGAGAGAGAGATGGACAGGGAGAGAGAGAGAGAGTGGACAGGTAGGGAGAGATGGACAGGTAGAGAGAGAGGGACAGAGAGAGAGGGACAGGGAGAGAGAGAGGGACAGCGAGAGAGGGAGCTTGTGGAGAGAGTGGGACAGGGAGAGAGAGGGACAGAGAGAGAGAAAGGGACAGAGAGAGAGAGGGACAGAGAGAGAGAGAGAGAGAGGGACAGGGAGAGAGAGGAACAGGGAGAGAGAGGGACAGAGAGAGCGAGAGGGACAGGGAGAGAGAGAGAGAGAGGGACAGGGAGAGATGGAGAGGGACAGGGAGAGTGCGAGGGAAAGAGAGAGAGAGAGACAGAGAGAGTGAGGGACAGGGAGAGAGAGAGGGACAGAGAGAGAGAGGGAGAGAGAGAGAGGGACAGGGAGAGAGTGAGGGACACAGAGAGAGAGAGGGACAGAGAAAGAGAGAGAGACAGGGAGAGAGAGAGGTGCAGGGAGAGAGAGGGACAGGGAGAGAGTCAGGGACAGGGAGAGAGAGCGAGGAACAGAGAGAGTGGGACAGGGAGAGAGAGCGCCAGGGAGAGAGAGGGACAGAGAGAGAGAGTGAGGGACACAGAGAGAGAGAGAGACAGGGCGAGAGAGAGGGACAGGGAGAGAGAGAGGGACAGGGAGAGAGAGAGGGACAGGGAGAGAGAGAGGGACAGAGAGAGAGAGACGCACAGAGAGAGAGAGAGATGGACAGGGAGAGAGAGAGAGAGAGAGAGGACAGGTAGAGAGAGAGGGACAGGTAGAGAGAGAGGGACAGAGAGAGAGGGACAGGGAGAGAGAGAGGGGGACAGAGAGAAAGGTTCCTGGAAAGAGAGAGTGGGACAGGGAGAGAGAGGGACAGAGAGAGAGAGAGAGAGGGACAGTGAGAGGGAGAGAGGGACAGAGAGAGAGAGAGAGGGACAGGGAGAGAGAGGGACAGGGAGAGAGAGGTACAGAGAGAGAGAGGGACAGGGAGAGGGAGAGAGGGACAGGGTGAGAGAGAGAGGGACAGGGAGAGAGAGAGGGACAGGGAGAGAGAGAGGGACAGGGAGAGAGAGAGGGACAGGAAGAGGGATAGGGACAGGGAGAGAGTGGGACAGGCAGAGAGAGAGGGAAAGGGAGAGTGAGAGAGGGACAGGGAGAGAGAGAGAGGGACAGGGATAGAGAGGGACAGGGAGAGAGAGAGAAGGACAGGGAGAGAGAGAGAGGGGACAGGGAGAGAGTGAGCGACAGAGAGAGAGACGGACATGGAGAGAGAGTGAGGGACAGAGAGAGAGAGGGACAGGGAGAGAGTGTGAGGGACAGGGAGAGAGTGAGGGACAGGGAGAGAGAGGGACAGGGAGAGAGAGAGAGGGACAGAGAGAGAGAGAGGGACGGGGGAGAGAGAGAGGGACAGGTAGAGAGAGGGACAGGAGAGAGGGAGAGAGGGACTGGGCGAGAATGAGGGACAGTGAGAGAGAGGGAGAGGGAGAGAGAGAGGGACAGAGAGAGAGAGAGAGAGAGAGAGAGAGAGGGGACAGGGAGAGGCTGAGGGACAGGGAGAGAGAGAGAGGGACAGAGAGAGAGAGAGAGAGAGGGACACGGAGAGGGTGAGGAACAGGGATAGAGAGGGTCAGGGAGAGAGAGAGAGGGACATGGAGAGAGTGAGGGATAGAGAGAGAGGGACAGTGAGAGAGAGGGAGAGGGAGAGAGAGGGTCAGGGAGGGAGTGAGGGACACAGAGAGAGAGATGGACAGGGAGAGCGAGAGAGTCAGAGGGAGAGAGAGGGACATGAAGAAGGATAGGGACAGGGAGAGAGAAGGACAGGGAGAGAGAGAGGGACAGGGAGAGTGAGAGAGGGACAGGGAGAGAGAGAGAGGGACAGGGAGATAGTGAGGGACAGGGAGAGAGAGGGACAGGGAGAGAGAGACAGAGGGACAGGGAGAGAGAGAGGGACAGGGTGAGAGAGAGAGAGAGAGAGGGAGAGCGAGAGGGACAGGGAGAGAGAGAGAGGGACAGGGAGAGAGAGAGAGATGGATAGGGAGAGAGTGAGGGACAGAGAGCGAGAGTGACAGGGAGAGAGAGAGAGGGACAGAGAGAGAGAGAGAGAGACAGGTCGAGAGAGTGGGATAGGGAGAGAGAGAGACAGGGAGAGAGAGAGAGGGACAGGGAGAGAGAGAGGGACAGGGAGAGAGAGAGAGGGACAGAGAGAGTGGGACAGGGAGAGAGAGCGACAGGGATAGAGAGGGACAGAGAGAGAGAGAGAGAGGGACAGAGAGAGAGAGAGGAACAGGGAGAGAGAGAGGGACAGGGAGAGAGAGAGAGACACGGAGAGAGTGAGAGGGACAGGGTGAGAGTGAGGGACAGAGAGAGAGAGGGACAGAGAGAGGTAGAGAGGGACAGAGAGAGAGAGCGAGAGGGACAGGGAGAGAGAGAGAGGGACAGGGATAGAGAGGGACAGGGAGAGAGAGAGAGGGACAGGGAGAGAGAGAGAGGGGACAGGGAGAGAGTGAGCGACAGAGAGAGAGACGGACATGGAGAGAGAGTGAGGAACAGAGAGAGAGAGGGACAGGGAGAGAGTGTGAGGGACAGGGAGAGATTGAGGGACAGGGAGAGAGAGGGACAGGGAGAGAGAGAGAGGGACAGAGAGAGAGAGAGGGACGGGGAGAGAGAGAGGGACAGGTAGAGAGAGGGACAGGAGAGAGGGAGAGAGGGACTGGGCGAGAATGAGGGACAGTGAGAGAGAGGGACAGGGAGAGAGAGAGGGACAGAGAGAGAGAGAGAGAGGGACAGGGAGAGGCTGAGGGACAGGGATAGAGAGAGAGGGACAGAGAGAGAGAGAGAGAGAGAGGGACACGGAGAGGGTGAGGAACAGGGAGAGAGAGGGTCAGGGAGAGAGAGAGAGGGACATGGAGAGAGTGAGGGACAGAGAGAGAGAGGGACAGAGAGAGGTAGAGAGGGACAGAGAGAGAGAGCGAGAGGGACAGGGAGAGAGAGAGAGGGACAGGGATAGAGAGGGACAGGGAGAGAGAGAGAGGGACAGGGAGAGAGTGTGAGGGACAGGGAGAGATTGAGGGACAGGGAGAGAGAGGGACAGGGAGAGAGAGAGAGGGACAGAGAGAGAGAGAGGGACGGGGGAGAGAGAGAGGGACAGGTAGAGAGAGGGACAGGAGAGAGGGAGAGAGGGACTGGGCGAGAATGAGGGACAGTGAGAGAGAGGGACAGGGAGAGAGAGAGGGACAGAGAGAGAGAGAGAGAGAGAGGGACAGGGAGAGGCTGAGGGACAGGGAGAGAGAGAGAGGGACAGAGAGAGAGAGAGAGAGAGGGACACGGAGAGGGTGAGGAACAGGGAGAGAGAGGGTCAGGGAGAGAGAGAGATGGACATGGAGAGAGTGAGGGACAGAGAGAGAGGGACAGTGAGAGAGAGGGAGAGGGAGAGAGAAGGTCAGGGAGGGAGTGAGGGACACAGAGAGAGAGATGGACAGGGAGAGAGAGAGAGTCACAGGGAGAGAGAGGGACATGAAGAAGGATAGGGACAGGGAGAGAGAGGGACAGGGAGAGAGAGAGGGACAGGGAGAGTGAGAGAGGGACAGGGAGAGAGAGAGAGGGACAGGGAGATAGTGAGGGACAGGGAGAGAGAGGGACAGGGAGAGAGAGACAGAGGGACAGGGAGAGAGAGAGGGACAGGTTGAGAGAGAGAGAGAGAGAGAGGGAGAGCGAGAGGGACAGGGAGAGAGAGAGAGGGACAGGGAGAGAGAGAGAGAGGGACAGGGAGCGAGCGAGGGACAGGGAGAGAGAGAGAGATGGATAGGGAGAGAGTGAGGGACAGAGAGCGAGAGTGACAGGGAGAGAGAGAGAGGGACAGAGAGAGAGAGAGAGAGACAGGTCGAGAGAGTGGGATAGGGAGAGAGAGAGACAGGGAGAGAGAGAGAGGGACAGGGAGAGAGAGAGGGACAGGGAGAGAGAGAGAGGGACAGAGAGAGAGGGACAGGGAGAGAGAGCGACAGGGATAGAGAGGGACAGAGAGAGAGAGAGAGAGGGACAGAGAGACAGAGAGGAACAGGGAGAGAGAGAGGGACAGGGAGAGAGAGAGAGACACGGAGAGAGTGAGAGGGACAGGGTGAGAGTGAGGGACAGAGAGAGAGAGGGACAGAGAGAGGTAGAGAGGGACAGAGAGAGAGAGCGAGAGGGACAGGGAGAGAGAGGAACAGGGAGAGAGAGGGACAGAGAGAGCGAGAGGGACAGGGAGAGAGAGAGGGACAGGGTGAGAGAGAGAGGGACAGAGAGAGAGGGACAGGGCGAGAGAGAGGGACAGAGAGAGAGAGAGGGACAGGGAGACAGAGAGAGGGACAGAGAGAGAGAGAGGCACAGGGACAGAGAGAGAGGGACATGGAGAGAGAGAGGTTCAGGGAGAGAGAGGTACAGGCAGAGTGAGAGAGGGACAGGGAGAGAGTGGGTTAGGGAGAGAGAGAGAGGGACAGAGAGAGAGAGAGAGTGACAGAGAGTGAGAGGCACAGGGAGAGTGAGAGAGGGACATGGTGAGAGAGAGAGGGACAGGGAGAGGGAGGGACAGGGAGAGGGAGGGACAGGGAGAGAGTGGGACAGGGAGGGAGAGGGAGAGACAGGGAGAGAGTGGGACAGGGAGAGAGAGGGAGTGACAGAGAGAGAGAGGGGGACAGGGAGAGAGAGTGAGGGGGACAGGGAGATAGAGAGAGAGAGAGAGAGGGACAGGGAGAGGGTGAGGGACAGGGAGAGAGAGAGAGAGGGACCGGGAGAGAGTGAGAGGGACAGAGAGAGAGAGGGAGAGAGAGAGAGAGTGAGGGACACAGAGAGATAGACAGAGGGCGAGAGAGAGGGACAGGGAGAGAGTGAGGGACAGGGAGAGAGAGCGAGGGACAGAGAGAGTGGGACAGGGAGAGAGAGAGGGACAGGGAGAGAGAGAGAGGGACAGGGAGAGAGAGAGAGATGGATAGGGAGAGAGTGAGGGACAGAGAGCGAGAGTGACAGGGAGAGAGAGAGAGGGACAGAGAGAGAGAGAGAGAGACAGGTCGAGAGAGTGGGATAGGGAGAGAGAGAGACAGGGAGAGAGAGAGAGGGACAGGGAGAGAGAGAGGGACAGGGAGAGAGAGAGAGGGACAGAGAGAGTGGGACAGGGAGAGAGAGCGACAGGGATAGAGAGGGACAGAGAGAGAGAGAGAGAGGGACAGAGAGAGAGAGAGGAACAGGGAGAGAGAGAGGGACAGGGAGAGAGAGAGAGACACGGAGAGAGTGAGAGGGACAGGGTGAGAGTGAGGGACAGAGAGAGAGAGGGACAGAGAGAGGTAGAGAGGGACAGAGAGAGAGAGCGAGAGGGACAGGGAGAGAGAGAGAGGGACAGGGATAGAGAGGGACAGGGAGAGAGAGAGAGGGACAGGGAGAGAGAGAGAGGGGACAGGGAGAGAGTGAGCGACAGAGAGAGAGACGGACATGGAGAGAGAGTGAGGAACAGAGAGAGAGAGGGACAGGGAGAGAGTGTGAGGGACAGGGAGAGATTGAGGGACAGGGAGAGAGAGGGACAGGGAGAGAGAGAGAGGGACAGAGAGAGAGAGAGGGACGGGGAGAGAGAGAGGGACAGGTAGAGAGAGGGACAGGAGAGAGGGAGAGAGGGACTGGGCGAGAATGAGGGACAGTGAGAGAGAGGGACAGGGAGAGAGAGAGGGACAGAGAGAGAGAGAGAGAGGGACAGGGAGAGGCTGAGGGACAGGGATAGAGAGAGAGGGACAGAGAGAGAGAGAGAGAGAGAGGGACACGGAGAGGGTGAGGAACAGGGAGAGAGAGGGTCAGGGAGAGAGAGAGAGGGACATGGAGAGAGTGAGGGACAGAGAGAGAGAGGGACAGAGAGAGGTAGAGAGGGACAGAGAGAGAGAGCGAGAGGGACAGGGAGAGAGAGAGAGGGACAGGGATAGAGAGGGACAGGGAGAGAGAGAGAGGGACAGGGAGAGAGTGTGAGGGACAGGGAGAGATTGAGGGACAGGGAGAGAGAGGGACAGGGAGAGAGAGAGAGGGACAGAGAGAGAGAGAGGGACGGGGGAGAGAGAGAGGGACAGGTAGAGAGAGGGACAGGAGAGAGGGAGAGAGGGACTGGGCGAGAATGAGGGACAGTGAGAGAGAGGGACAGGGAGAGAGAGAGGGACAGAGAGAGAGAGAGAGAGAGAGGGACAGGGAGAGGCTGAGGGACAGGGAGAGAGAGAGAGGGACAGAGAGAGAGAGAGAGAGAGGGACACGGAGAGGGTGAGGAACAGGGAGAGAGAGGGTCAGGGAGAGAGAGAGATGGACATGGAGAGAGTGAGGGACAGAGAGAGAGGGACAGTGAGAGAGAGGGAGAGGGAGAGAGAAGGTCAGGGAGGGAGTGAGGGACACAGAGAGAGAGATGGACAGGGAGAGAGAGAGAGTCACAGGGAGAGAGAGGGACATGAAGAAGGATAGGGACAGGGAGAGAGAGGGACAGGGAGAGAGAGAGGGACAGGGAGAGTGAGAGAGGGACAGGGAGAGAGAGAGAGGGACAGGGAGATAGTGAGGGACAGGGAGAGAGAGGGACAGGGAGAGAGAGACAGAGGGACAGGGAGAGAGAGAGGGACAGGTTGAGAGAGAGAGAGAGAGAGAGGGAGAGCGAGAGGGACAGGGAGAGAGAGAGAGGGACAGGGAGAGAGAGAGAGAGGGACAGGGAGCGAGCGAGGGACAGGGAGAGAGAGAGAGATGGATAGGGAGAGAGTGAGGGACAGAGAGCGAGAGTGACAGGGAGAGAGAGAGAGGGACAGAGAGAGAGAGAGAGAGACAGGTCGAGAGAGTGGGATAGGGAGAGAGAGAGACAGGGAGAGAGAGAGAGGGACAGGGAGAGAGAGAGGGACAGGGAGAGAGAGAGAGGGACAGAGAGAGAGGGACAGGGAGAGAGAGCGACAGGGATAGAGAGGGACAGAGAGAGAGAGAGAGAGGGACAGAGAGAGAGAGAGGAACAGGGAGAGAGAGAGGGACAGGGAGAGAGAGAGAGACACGGAGAGAGTGAGAGGGACAGGGTGAGAGTGAGGGACAGAGAGAGAGAGGGACAGAGAGAGGTAGAGAGGGACAGAGAGAGAGAGCGAGAGGGACAGGGAGAGAGAGGAACAGGGAGAGAGAGGGACAGAGAGAGCGAGAGGGACAGGGAGAGAGAGAGGGACAGGGTGAGAGAGAGAGGGACAGAGAGAGAGGGACAGGGCGAGAGAGAGGGACAGAGAGAGAGAGAGGGACAGGGAGACAGAGAGAGGGACAGAGAGAGAGAGAGGCACAGGGACAGAGAGAGAGGGACATGGAGAGAGAGAGGTTCAGGGAGAGAGAGGTACAGGCAGAGTGAGAGAGGGACAGGGAGAGAGTGGGTTAGGGAGAGAGAGAGAGGGACAGAGAGAGAGAGAGAGTGACAGAGAGTGAGAGGCACAGGGAGAGTGAGAGAGGGACATGGTGAGAGAGAGAGGGACAGGGAGAGGGAGGGACAGGGAGAGGGAGGGACAGGGAGAGAGTGGGACAGGGAGGGAGAGGGAGAGACAGGGAGAGAGTGGGACAGGGAGAGAGAGGGAGTGACAGAGAGAGAGAGGGGGACAGGGAGAGAGAGTGAGGGGGACAGGGAGATAGAGAGAGAGAGAGAGAGGGACAGGGAGAGGGTGAGGGACAGGGAGAGAGAGAGAGAGGGACCGGGAGAGAGTGAGAGGGACAGAGAGAGAGAGGGAGAGAGAGAGAGAGTGAGGGACACAGAGAGATAGACAGAGGGCGAGAGAGAGGGACAGGGAGAGAGTGAGGGACAGGGAGAGAGAGCGAGGGACAGAGAGAGTGGGACAGGGAGAGAGAGAGGGACAGGGAGAGAGAGAGGGACACAGAGAGAGAGATGGACAGGGAGAGAGAGAGAGAGTGGACAGGTAGGGAGAGAGGGACAGGTAGAGAGAGAGGGACAGAGAGAGAGGGACAGGGAGAGAGAGAGGGACAGCGAGAGAGGGAGCTTGTGGAGAGAGTGGGACAGGGAGAGAGAGGGACAGAGAGAGAGAAAGGGACAGAGAGAGAGAGGGACAGAGAGAGAGAGAGAGAGAGGGACAGGGAGAGAGAGGAACAGGGAGAGAGAGGGACAGAGAGAGCGAGAGGGACAGGGAGAGAGAGAGAGAGGGACAGGGAGAGATGGAGAGGGACAGGGAGAGTGCGAGGGAAAGAGAGAGAGAGAGACAGAGAGAGTGAGGGACAGGGAGAGAGAGAGGGACAGAGAGAGAGAGGGAGAGAGAGAGAGGGACATGGAGAGAGTGAGGGACAGAGAGAGAGGGACAGTGAGAGAGAGGGAGAGGGAGAGAGAAGGTCAGGGAGGGAGTGAGGGACACAGAGGGAGAGATGGACAGGGAGAGAGAGAGAGTCACAGGGAGAGAGAGGGACATGAAGAAGGATAGGGACAGGGAGAGAGAGGGACAGGGAGAGAGAGAGGGACAGGGAGAGTGAGAGAGGGACAGGGAGAGAGAGAGAGGGACAGGGAGATAGTGAGGGACAGGGAGAGAGAGGGACAGGGAGAGAGAGACAGAGGGACAGGGAGAGAGAGAGGGACAGGTTGAGAGAGAGAGAGAGAGAGAGGGAGAGCGAGAGGGACAGGGAGAGAGAGAGAGGGACAGGGAGAGAGAGAGAGAGGGACAGGGAGCGAGCGAGGGACAGGGAGAGAGAGAGAGATGGATAGGGAGAGAGTGAGGGACAGAGAGCGAGAGTGACAGGGAGAGAGAGAGAGGGACAGAGAGAGAGAGAGAGAGACAGGTCGAGAGAGTGGGATAGGGAGAGAGAGAGACAGGGTGAGAGAGAGAGGGACAGGGAGAGAGAGAGGGACAGGGAGAGAGAGAGAGGGACAGAGAGAGAGGGACAGGGAGAGAGAGCGACAGGGATAGAGAGGGACAGAGAGAGAGAGAGAGAGATGGACAGAGAGACAGAGAGGAACAGGGAGAGAGAGAGGGACAGGGAGAGAGAGAGAGACACGGAGAGAGTGAGAGGGACAGGGTGAGAGTGAGGGACAGAGAGAGAGAGGGACAGAGAGAGGTAGAGAGGGACAGAGAGAGAGAGCGAGAGGGACAGGGAGAGAGAGGAACAGGGAGAGAGAGGGACAGAGAGAGCGAGAGGGACAGGGAGAGAGAGAGGGACAGGGTGAGAGAGAGAGGGACAGAGAGAGAGGGACAGGGCGAGAGAGAGGGACAGAGAGAGAGAGAGGGACAGGGAGACAGAGAGAGGGACAGAGAGAGAGAGAGGCACAGGGACAGAGAGAGAGGGACATGGAGAGAGAGAGGTTCAGGGAGAGAGAGGTACAGGGAGAGTGAGAGAGGGACAGGGAGAGAGTGGGTTAGGGAGAGAGAGAGAGGGACAGAGAGAGAGAGAGAGTGACAGAGAGTGAGAGGCACAGGGAGAGTGAGAGAGGGACATGGTGAGAGAGAGAGGGACAGGGAGAGGGAGGGACAGGGAGAGGGAGGGACAGGGAGAGAGTGGGACAGGGAGGGAGAGGGAGAGACAGGGAGAGAGTGGGACAGGGAGAGAGAGGGAGTGACAGAGAGAGAGAGGGGGACAGGGAGAGAGAGTGAGGGGGACAGGGAGATAGAGAGAGAGAGAGAGAGGGACAGGGAGAGGGTGAGGGACAGGGAGAGAGAGAGAGAGGGACCGGGAGAGAGTGAGAGGCAGAGAGAGAGAGGGACAGGGTGAGAGAGAGAGAGGGGACAGGGAGAGAGAGAGAGGGACAGAGAGAGAGAGGGAGAGAGAGAGAGAGTGAGGGACACAGAGAGATAGACAGAGGGCGAGAGAGAGGGACAGGGAGAGAGTGAGGGACAGGGAGAGAGAGCGAGGGACAGAGAGAGTGGGACAGGGAGAGAGAGAGGGACAGGGAGAGAGAGAGGGACACAGAGAGAGAGATGGACAGGGAGAGAGAGAGAGAGTGGACAGGTAGGGAGAGAGGGACAGGTAGAGAGAGAGGGACAGAGAGAGAGGGACAGGGAGAGAGAGAGGGACAGCGAGAGAGGGAGCTTGTGGAGAGAGTGGGACAGGGAGAGAGAGGGACAGAGAGAGAGAAAGGGACAGAGAGAGAGAGGGACAGAGAGAGAGAGAGAGAGAGAGGGACAGGGAGAGAGAGGAACAGGGAGAGAGAGGGACAGAGAGAGCGAGAGGGACAGGGAGAGAGAGAGAGAGGGACAGGGAGAGATGGAGAGGGACAGGGAGAGTGCGAGGGAAAGAGAGAGAGAGAGACAGAGAGAGTGAGGGACAGGGAGAGAGAGAGGGACAGAGAGAGAGAGGGAGAGAGAGAGAGGGACAGGGAGAGAGTGAGGGACACAGAGAGAGAGAGGGACAGAGAGAGAGAGAGAGACAGGGAGAGAGAGAGGTGCAGGGAGAGAGAGGGACAGGGAGAGAGAGAGGGACAGGGAGAGAGAGCGAGGAACAGAGAGAGTGGGACAGGGAGAGAGAGCGCCAGGGAGAGAGAGGGACAGAGAGAGAGAGTGAAGGACACAGAGAGAGAGAGAGACAGGGCGAGAGAGAGGGACAGGGAGAGAGAGAGGGACAGGGAGAGAGAGAGGGACAGGGAGAGAGAGAGGGACAGAGAGAGAGAGACGCACAGAGAGAGAGAGAGATGGACAGGGAGAGAGAGAGAGAGAGAGAGGACAGGTAGAGAGAGAGGGACAGGTAGAGAGAGAGGGACAGAGAGAGAGGGACAGGGAGAGAGAGAGGGGGACAGAGAGAGAGGTTCCTGGAAAGAGAGAGTGGGTCAGGGAGAGAGAGGGACAGAGAGAGAGAGAGAGAGAGGGACAGTGAGAGGGAGAGAGGGACAGAGAGAGAGAGAGGGACAGGGAGAGAGAGGGACAGGGAGAGAGAGGTACAGAGAGAGAGAGGGACAGGGAGAGGGAGAGAGGGACAGGGTGAGAGAGAGAGGGACAGGGAGAGAGAGAGGGACAGGGAGAGAGAGAGGGACAGGGAGAGAGAGAGGGACAGGAAGAGGGATAGGGACAGGGAGAGAGTGGGACAGGCAGAGAGAGAGGGAAAGGGAGAGTGAGAGAGGGACAGGGAGTGAGAGAGAGGGACAGGGATAGAGAGGGACAGGGAGAGAGAGAGAGGGACAGGGAGAGAGAGAGAGGGGACAGGGAGAGAGTGAGCGACAGAGAGAGAGACGGACATGGAGAGAGAGTGAGGGCCAGAGAGAGAGAGGGGACAGGGAGAGAGTGTGAGGGGACAGGGAGAGAGTGAGGGACAGGGAGAGAGAGGGACAGGGAGAGAGAGAGAGGGACAGAGAGAGAGAGAGGGACGGGGGAGAGAGAGAGGGACAGGTAGAGAGAGGGACAGGAGAGAGGGAGAGAGGGGACTGGGCGAGAATGAGGGACAGTGAGAGAGAGGGACAGGGAGAGAGAGAGGGACAGAGAGAGAGAGAGAGAGAGAGGGGGACAGGGAGAGGCTGAGGGACAGGGAGAGAGAGAGAGGGACATGGAGAGAATGAGGGACAGCGAGAGAGGGACAGTGAGAGAGAGGGAGAGGGAGAGAGAGGGTCAGGGAGGGAGTGAGGGAGACAGAGAGAGAGATGGACAGGGAGAGAGAGAGAGTCACAGGGAGAGAGAGGGACATGAAGAAGGATAGGGACAGGGAGAGAGAAGGTCAGGGAGAGAGAGAGGGACAGGGAGAGTGAGAGAGGGACAGGGAGAGAGAGAGAGGGACAGGGAGATAGTGAGGGACAGGGAGAGAGAGGGACAGGGAGAGAGAGACAGAGGGACAGGGAGAGAGAGAGGGACAGGGTGAGAGAGAGAGAGAGAGAGGGAGAGCGAGAGGGACAGGGAGAGAGAGAGAGGGACAGGGAGAGAGAGAGGGACAGAGAGAGAGAGAGAGAGAGGGGGACAGGGAGAGGCTGAGGGACAGGGAGAGAGAGAGAGAGGGACAGAGAGAGAGAGAGAGAGAGGGACGCGGAGAGGGTGAGGAACAGGGAGAGAGAGGGTCAGGGAGAGAGAGAGAGGGACATGGAGAGAGTGAGGGACAGAGAGAGAGGGACAGTGAGAGAGAGGGAGAGGGAGAGAGAGGGTCAGGGAGGGAGTGAGGGACACAGAGAGAGAGATGGACAGGGAGAGAGAGAGAGTCACAGGGAGAGAGAGGGACATGAAGAAGGATAGGGACAGGGAGAGAGAAGGACAGGGAGAGAGAGAGGGACAGGGAGAGTGAGAGAGGGACAGGGAGAGAGAGAGAGAGACAGGGAGATAGTGAGGGACAGGGAGAGAGAGGGACAGGGAGAGAGAGACAGAGGGACAGGGAGAGAGAGAGGGACAGGGTGAGAGAGAGAGAGAGAGAGGGAGAGCGAGAGGGACAGGGAGAGAGAGAGAGGACAGGGAGAGAGAGAGAGAGGGACAGGGAGCGAGCGAGGGACAGGGAGAGAGAGAGAGATGGATCGGGAGAGAGTGAGGGACAGAGAGCGAGAGGGACAGGGAGAGAGAGAGAGGGACAGAGAGAGAGAGAGAGAGACAGGTCGAGAGAGTGGGATAGGGAGAGAGAGAGACAGGGAGAGAGAGAGGGACAGGGAGAGAGAGAGAGGGACAGAGAGAGAGGGACAGGGAGAGAGAGCGACAGGGATAGAGAGGGACAGAGAGAGAGAGAGAGAGGGACAGGGAGAGAGAGGAACAGGGAGAGAGAGGGACAGAGAGAGCGAGAGGGACAGGGAGAGAGAGAGAGAGGGACAGGGAGAGATGGAGAGGGACAGGGAGAGTGCGAGGGAAAGAGAGAGAGAGAGACAGAGAGAGTGAGGGACAGGGAGAGAGAGAGGGACAGGGAGGGAGAGAGAGAGGGACAGGGAGAGAGAGAGAGGGACAGCGAGAGAGAGAGGGACAGGGAGAGAGAGAGGGAGAGAGAGAGAGGGACAGGGAGAGAGAGAGAGGGACAGCGAGAGAGTGAGGGACAGGGAAAGAGAGAGGGACAGAGAGAGAGAAAGACAGGGAGTGAGAGAGAGGGACGTGGAGAGAGAGAGAGACAAGTTGAGAGTGAGGGACAGGGAGAGGGAGAGAGTGGGACAGGGAGAGAGAGTGAGGGACAGAGAGAGAGAGACAGGGAGAGAGAGAGAGATGGAAAGGGAGAGAGAGAGAGGGACAGGGAGAGAGAGAGGGACAGGAAGAGGGATAGGGACAGGGAGAGAGTGGGACAGGCAGAGAGAGAGGGAAAGGGAGAGTGAGAGAGGGACAGGGAGAGAGAGAGAGGGACAGGGAGAGAGTGAGGGACAGGGAAAGAGAGAGACGGACAGGAAGAGAGAGAGGGGGACAGGGAGAGAGAGAGAGTGACAGGGAGAGAGAGAGAGAGAGAAAGACAGAGAGAGGGACACCGAGAGGGAGAGAGAAAGACGGAGAGAGTGAGGGACAGGAAGAGGGAGAGAGAGGGACAGTGAGAGAGAGGGGGACAGGAAGAGAGATAGGAACAGGGAGAGAGAGGGACAGGGAGAGATAGAGGGACAGGGAGAGAGTGAGAGGGACAGGGAGAGAGTGAGGGACAGGGAAAGAGAGAGAGGGACAGGGAGAGAGAGAGGGACAGGGATAGAGAGAGAGAGAGAGAGAGAGAAAGACAGAGAGAGGGACACAGAGAGGGAGATAGAAAGACAGAGAGAGAGAGGGACACAGAGAGGGAGAGAGGGAGAGAGACAGATAGAGAGGGATAAGGAGAGAGTGAGTGACCGAGAGAGAGAGAGGGACAGAGAGAGAGAGAGAGAGGGACAGAGAGACAGAGAGGAACAGGGAGAGAGAGGGACAGGGAGAGAGAGAGAGACACTGAGAGAGTGAGAGGGACAGGGTGAGAGTGAGGGACAGAGAGAGAGAGGGACAGGGAGAGAGAGAGAGGGACAGAGAGAGAGAAAGACAGGGAGAGAGTGAGGGACAGGGAGAGGGCGAGGGACAGGGAGAAAGAGAGAGAGAGACAGAGGGAGAGGGAAAGGGAGGGAGAGAGAGAGGGACAGGGAGAGAGAGAGAGTCACAGGGAGAGAGAGGGACATGAAGAAGGATAGGGACAGGGAGAGAGAGGGACAGGGAGAGAGAGAGGGACAGGGAGAGTGAGAGAGGGGCAGGGAGAGAGAGAGAGAGGGACAGGGAGATAGTGAGGGACAGGGAGAGAGAGGGACAGGGAGAGAGAGACAGAGGGACAGGGAGAGAGAGAGGGACAGGGAGAGAGAGAGAGAGAGAGAGGGAGAGCGAGAGGGACAGGGAGAGAGAGAGAGGGACAGGGAGAGAGAGAGAGAGGGACAGGGAGAGAGCGAGGGACAGGGAGAGGGACAGAGATGGATAGGGAGAGAGTGAGGGACAGAGAGCGAGAGGGACAGGGAGAGAGAGAGAGGGACAGAGAGAGAGAGAGAGAGACAGGTCGAGAGAGTGGGATAGGGAGAGAGAGAGACAGGGAGAGAGAGAGAGGGACAGGGAGAGAGAGAGGGACAGGGAGAGAGAGAGAGGGACAGAGAGAGAGGGACAGGGAGAGAGAGCGACAGGGATAGAGAGGGACAGAGAGAGAGAGAGAGAGGGACAGAGAGAGAGAGAGGAACAGGGAGAGAGAGAGGGACAGGGAGAGAGAGAGAGACACGGAGAGAGTGAGAGGGACAGGGTGAGAGTGAGGGACAGAGAGAGAGATGGACAGGGAGAGAGAGAGAGGGACAGAGAGAGAGAAAGACAGGGAGAGAGTGAGGGACAGGGAGAGGGCGAGGGACAGGGAGAAAGAGAGAGAGAGCCAGAGGGAGAGGGACAGGGAGGGAGAGAGAGAGGGACAGGGAGAGAGAGAGAGTCACAGGGAGAGAGAGGGACATGAAGAGGGATAGGGACAGGGAGAGAGAGGGACAGGGAGAGAGAGAGGGACAGGGAGAGTGAGAGAGGGACAGGGAGAGAGAGAGAGGGACAGGGAGATAGTGAGGGACAGGGAAAGAGAGAGACGGACAGGAAGAGAGAGAGAGGGACAGGGAGAGAGAGAGAGGGACAGGGAGAGAGAGAGAGAGAGAGAGAAAAACAGAGAGAGGGACACAGAGAGGGAGAGAGAAAGGCGGAGAGAGTGAGGGACAGGAAGAGGGAGAGAGTGGGACAGTGAGAGAGAGGGGGACAGGAAGAGAGATAGGGACAGGGACAAAGAGGGACAGGGAGAGTGAGAGGGACAGCGAGAGAGAGAGAGTGACAGGGAGAGAGTGAGGGACAGGGAAAGAGAGAGAGGGACGTGGAGAGAGAGAGGGACAGGGAGAGAGAGAGAGAGAGAGAGAAAGACAGAGAGAGGGACACAGAGAGGGTGATAGAAAGATAGAGAGAGAGAGACACAGAGAGGGAGAGAGGGAGAGAGACAGATAGAGAGGGACAGGGAGAGAGTGAGTGACAGAGAGAGAGAGGGACAGAGAGAGAGGGACAGAGAGAGAGAGAGAGAGGGACAGGGAGAGAGAGGGACAGTGAGAGAGAGAGGGACAGAGAGAGAGTGAGAGAGACAGGGAGAGACAGAGGGACAGGGAGAGAGAGACAGAGGGACAGGGAGAGAGCGAGGGACAGGGAGAGAGACAGAGAGAGAGGGAGAGAGAGAGGGACAGGGAGAGAGAGAGAGAGAGATGGACAGGGAGAGAGTGAGGGAAAGAGAGCGAGAGGGACAGGGAGAGAGAGAGAGGGACAGAGAGAGAGAGAGAGAGACAGGTAGAGAGAGTGGAATAGGGAGAGAGAGAGACAGGGAGAGAGAGAGAGGGACAGGGAGAGAGAGAGGGAGAGGGAGAGAGAGAGGGACAGAGAGAGAGGGACAGGGAGAGAGAGCGACAGGGAGAGAGAGGGACAGAGAGAGAGAGAGAGAGAGGGACAGAGAGAGAGAGAGAGAGAGAGGAACTGGAAGAGAGAGAGGGTCAGGGAGGGAGAGAGAGACACGGAGAGAGTGAGAGGGACAGGGAGAGAGTGAGGGACAGAGAGAGAGGGACAGGGAGAGAGAGAGCGACAGAGAGAGAGAGGGACAGGGAGAGAGAGGGACAGGGAGAGAGAGAGAGGGACAGGGAGAGAGAGAGAGGGGACAGGGAGAGAGTGAGCGACAGAGAGAGAGACGGACATGGAGAGAGAATGAGGGACAGAGAAAGAGAGGGACAGGGAAAGAGAGGGACAGGGAGAGAGAGAGGGAGAGGGAGAGAGAGAGAGAGCGACAGGGAGAGAGCGAGCGACAGAGAGGGAGAGGGACAGGGAGAGAGAGGGACAGGGAGAGAGAGAGAGGGACAGGGAGAGAGAGAGAGAGGGGACAGGGAGAGAGTGAGCGACAGAGAGAGAGACGGACATGGAGAGAGAGTGAGGGACAGAGAGAGAGAGGGACAGGGAGAGAGTGTGAGGGACAGGGAGAGAGAGGGACAGGGAGAGAGAGAGAGGGACAGAGAGAGAGAGAGGGACGGGGGAGAGAGAGAGGGACAGGTAGAGAGAGGGACAGGAGAGAGGGAGAGAGGGACTGGGCGAGAATGAGGGACAGTGAGAGAGAGGGACAGGGAGAGAGAGAGGGACAGAGAGAGAGAGAGAGAGAGGGGGGACAGGGAGAGGGTGAGGGACAGGGAGAGAGAGAGAGGGACAGAGAGAGAGAGAGAGAGAGGGGGACACGGAGAGGGTGAGGAACAGGGAGAGAGAGGGTCAGGGAGAGAGAGAGAGGGACATGGAGAGAGTGAGGGACAGAGAGAGAGGGACAGTGAGAGAGAGGGAGAGGGAGAGAGAGGGTCAGGGAGGGAGTGAGGGACACAGAGAGAGAGATGGACAGGGAGAGAGAGGGACATGAAGAAGGATAGGGACAGGGAGAGAGAAGGACAGGGAGAGAGAGAGGGACAGGGAGAGTGAGAGAGGGACAGGGAGAGAGAGAGGGGGACAGGGAGATAGTGAGGGACAGGGAGAGAGAGGGACAGGGAGAGAGAGACAGAGGGACAGGGGGAGAGAGAGGGACAGGGTGAGAGAGAGAGAGAGAGAGGGAGAGCGAGAGGGACAGGGAGAGAGAGAGAGGGACAGGGAGAGAGAGAGAGAGGGACAGGGAGAGAGCGAGGGACAGGGAGAGAGAGAGAGATGGATAGGGAGAGAGTGAGGGACAGAGAGCGAGAGTGACAGGGAGAGAGAGAGAGGGACAGAGAGAGAGAGAGAGAGAGAGACAGGTCGAGAGAGTGGGATAGGGAGAGAGAGAGACAGGGAGAGTGAGAGAGGGACAGGGAGAGAGAGAGGGGACAGGGAGAGAGAGAGAGGGACAGAGAGAGAGGGACAGGGAGAGAGAGCGACAGGGATAGAGAGGGACAGAGAGAGAGAGAGAGGGACAGAGAGAGAGAGAGGAACAGGGAGAGAGAGAGGGACAGGGAGAGAGAGAGAGACACGGAGAGAGTGAGAGGGACAGGGTGAGAGTGAGGGACAGAGAGAGAGAGGGACAGAGAGAGGTAGAGAGGGACAGAGAGAGAGAGCGAGAGGGACAGGGAGAGAGAGGAACAGGGAGAGAGAGGGACAGAGAGAGCGAGAGGGACAGGGAGAGAGAGAGGGACAGGGTGAGAGAGAGAGGGTCAGAGAGAGAGGGACAGGGCGAGAGAGAGGGACAGAGAGAGAGGGACAGGGAGAGAGAGCGACAGGGAGAGAGAGGGACAGAGAGAGAGAGAGAGAGAGGGACAGAGAGAGAGAGAGAGAGGAACTGGAAGAGAGAGAGGGTCAGGGAGGGAGAGAGAGACACGGAGAGAGTGAGAGGGACAGGGAGAGAGTGAGGGACAGAGAGAGTGGGACAGGGAGAGAGAGAGCGACAGAGAGAGAGAGGGAATGGGAGAGAGAGGGACAGGGAGAGAGAGAGAGGGACAGGGAGAGAGAGAGAGGGGACAGGGAGAGAGTGAGCGACAGAGAGAGAGACGGACATGGAGAGAGAGTGAGGGACAGAGAAAGAGAGGGACAGGGAAAGAGAGGGACAGGGAGTGAGAGAGGGAGAGGGAGAGAGAGAGAGAGCGACAGGGAGAGAGCGAGCGACAGAGAGGGAGAGGGACAGGGAGAGAGAGGGACAGGGAGAGAGAGAGAGGGACAGGGAGAGAGAGAGAGGGGACAGGGAGAGAGTGAGCGACAGAGAGAGAGACGGACATGGAGAGAGAGTGAGGGACAGAGAGAGAGAGGGACAGGGAGAGAGTGTGAGGGACAGGGAGAGAGTGAGGGACAGGGAGAGAGAGGGACAGGGAGAGAGAGAGAGGGACAGAGAGAGAGAGAGGGACGGGGGAGAGAGAGAGGGACAGGTAGAGAGAGGGACAGGAGAGAGGGAGAGAGGGACTGGGCGAGAATGAGGGACAGTGAGAGAGAGGGACAGGGAGAGAGAGAGGGACAGAGAGAGAGAGAGAGAGAGAGGGGGACAGGGAGAGGGTGAGGGACAGGGAGAGAGAGAGAGGGACAGAGAGAGAGAGAGAGAGAGAGAGGGACACGGAGAGGGTGAGGAACAGGGAGAGAGAGGGTCAGGGAGAGAGAGAGAGGGACATGGAGAGAGTGAGGGACAGAGAGAGAGGGACAGTGAGAGAGAGGGAGAGGGAGAGAGAGGGTCAGGGAGGGAGTGAGGGACACAGAGAGAGAGATGGACAGGGAGAGAGAGGGACATGAAGAAGGATAGGGACAGGGAGAGAGAAGGACAGGGAGAGAGAGAGGGACAGGGAGAGTGAGAGAGGGACAGGGAGAGAGAGAGAGGGACAGGGAGATAGTGAGGGACAGGGAGAGAGAGGGACAGGGAGAGAGAGACAGAGGGACAGGGAGAGAGAGAGGGACAGGGTGAGAGAGAGAGAGAGAGAGGGTGAGCGAGAGGGACAGGGAGAGAGAGAGAGGGACAGGGAGAGAGAGAGAGAGGGACAGGGAGCGAGCGAGGGACAGGGAGAGAGAGAGAGATGGATCGGGAGAGAGTGAGGGACAGAGAGCGAGAGTGACAGGGAGAGAGAGAGAGAGACAGAGAGAGAGAGAGAGAGACAGGTCGAGAGAGTGGGATAGGGAGAGAGAGAGACAGGGAGAGAGAGAGAGGGACAGGGAGAGAGAGAGGGACAGGGAGAGAGAGAGAGGGACAGAGAGAGAGGGACAGGGAGAGAGAGCGACAGGGATAGAGAGGGACAGAGAGAGAGAGAGAGGGGGACAGAGAGAGAGAGAGGAACAGGGAGAGAGAGAGGGACAGGGAGAGAGAGAGAGACACGGAGAGAGTGAGAGGGACAGGGTGAGAGTGAGGGACAGAGAGAGAGAGGGACAGAGAGAGGTAGAGAGGGACAGAAAGAGAGAGCGAGAGGGACAGGGAGAGAGAGGAACAGGGAGAGAGAGGGACAGAGAGAGCGAGAGGGACAGGGAGAGAGAGAGGGACAGGGTGAGAGAGAGAGGGTCAGAGAGAGAGGGACAGGGCGAGAGAGAGGGACAGAGAGAGAGAGAGGGACAGGGAGACAGAGAGAGGGACAGAGAGAGAGAGAGGCACAGGGACTGAGAGAGAGGGACATGGAGAGAGAGAGGTTCAGGGAGAGAGAGGTACAGGGAGAGTGAGAGAGGGACAGGGAGAGAGTGGGTCAGGGAGAGAGAGAGAGGGACAGAGAGAGAGAGAGTGACAGAGAGTGAGAGGCACAGGGAGAGTGAGAGAGGGACATGGTGAGAGAGAGAGGGACAGGGAGAGGGAGGGACAGGGAGAGGGAGGGACAGGGAGAGAGTGGGACAGGGAGGGAGAGGGAGGGACAGGGAGAGAGTGGGACAGGGAGAGAGAGGGAGTGACAGAGGGAGAGAGGGGGACAGGGAGAGAGAGTGAGGGGGACAGGGAGAGAGAGAGAGAGAGAGAGGGACAGGGAGAGGGTGAGGGACAGGGAGAGAGAGAGAGAGGGACCGGGAGAGAGTGAGGGGCAGAGAGAGAGAGGGACAGGGTGAGAGAGAGAGAGGGACAGGGAGAGAGAGAGAGGGACAGAGGGAGAGAGGGAGAGAGAGAGAGAGTGAGGGACACAGAGAGATAGACAGAGGGCGAGAGAGAGGGACAGGGAGAGAGAGAGAGGGACAGAGAGAGTGAGGGACAGCGAGAGTGAGAGGGACAGGGAGAGAGTGAGGGACAGGGAGAGAGAGCGAGGGACAGAGAGAGTGGGACAGGGAGAGAGAGAGGGACAGGGAGAGAGAGAGGGACACAGAGAGAGAGATGGACAGGGAGAGAGAGAGAGAGTGGACAGGTAGGGAGAGAGGGACAGGTAGAGAGAGAGGGACAGAGAGAGAGGGACAGGGAGAGAGAGAGGGACAGCGAGAGAGGGAACTTGTGGAGAGAGTGGGAGAGAGTGGGACAGGGAGAGGAGAGGGACAGAGAGAGAGAA
The DNA here is from genome assembly GCF_047496795.1 of Chiloscyllium punctatum. Classification (NCBI taxonomy): domain Eukaryota; kingdom Metazoa; phylum Chordata; class Chondrichthyes; order Orectolobiformes; family Hemiscylliidae; genus Chiloscyllium; species Chiloscyllium punctatum. The sequence goes on from NW_027310070.1 coordinate 188,243, forward strand.
GGGACAGAGAGAGAGAGGGACAGAGAGAGAGAGAGAGAGAGGGACAGGGAGAGAGAGGAACAGGAGAGAGAGGGACAGAGAGAGCGAGAGGGACAGGGAGAGAGAGAGAGAGGGGACAGGGAGAGATGGAGAGGGACAGGGAGAGTGCGAGGGAAAGAGAGAGAGAGAGACAGAGAGAGTGAGGGACAGGGAGGGAGAGAGGGACAGAGAGAGAGAGGGAGAGAGAGAGAGGGTCAGGGAGAGAGTGAGGGACACAGAGAGAGAGAGGGACAGAGAGAGAGAGAGAGACAGGGAGAGAGAGAGGTGCAGGGAGAGAGAGGGACAGGGAGAGAGAGAGGGACAGGGAGAGAGAGCGAGGAACAGAGAGAGTGGGACAGGGAGAGAGAGCGCCAGGGAGAGAGTGGGACAGAGAGAGAGAGTGAGGGACACAGAGAGAGAGAGAGAGACAGGGCGAGAGAGAGGGACAGGGAGAGAGAGAGGGACAGGGAGAGAGAGAGGGACATGGAGAGAGGGAGGGACAGAGAGAGAGAGACGCACAGAGAGAGAGAGATGGACAGGGAGAGAGAGAGAGAGAGAGAGAGGACAGGTAGAGAGAGAGGGACAGGTAGAGAGAGAGGGACAGAGAGAGAGGGACAGGGAGAGAGAGAGGGGGACAGAGAGAGAGGTTCCTGGAAAGAGAGAGTGGGACAGGGAGAGAGAGGGACAGAGAGAGAGAGAGAGAGAGGGACAGTGAGAGGGAGAGAGGGACAGAGAGAGAGAGAGAGGGACAGGGAGAGAGAGGGACAGGGAGAGAGAGGTACAGAGAGAGAGAGGGACAGGGAGAGGGAGAGAGGGACAGGGTGAGAGAGAGAGGGACAGGGAGAGAGAGAGGGGACAGGAGAGAGAGAGGGACAGGGAGAGAGAGAGGGACAGGAAGAGGGATAGGGACAGGGAGAGAGTGGGACAGGCAGAGAGAGAGGGAAAGGGAGAGTGAGAGAGGGACAGGGAGAGAGAGAGAGGGACAGGGATAGAGAGGGACAGGGAGAGAGAGAGAGGGACAGGGAGAGAGAGAAAGGGGACAGGGAGAGAGTGAGCGACAGAGAGAGAGACGGACATGGAGAGAGAGTGAGGGACAGAGAGAGAGAGGGACAGGGAGAGAGTGTGAGGGACAGGGAGAGAGTGAGGGACAGGGAGAGAGAGGGACAGGGAGAGAGAGAGAGGGACAGAGAGAGAGAGAGGGACGGGGAGAGAGAGAGGGACAGGTAGAGAGAGGGACAGGAGAGAGGGAGAGAGGGACTGGGCGAGAATGAGGGACAGTGAGAGAGAGGGACAGGGAGAGAGAGAGGGACAGAGAGAGAGAGAGAGAGAGGGGGACAGGGAGAGGCTGAGGGACAGGGAGAGAGAGAGAGGGACAGAGAGAGAGAGAGAGAGAGAGGACACGGAGAGGGTGAGGAACAGGGAGAGAGAGGGTCAGGGAGAGAGAGAGAGGGACATGGAGAAAGTGAGGGACAGAGAGAGAGGGACAGTGAGAGAGAGGGAGAGGGAGAGAGAGGGTCAGGGAGGGAGTGAGGGACACAGAGAGAGAGATGGACAGGAGAGAGAGAGAGTCACAGGGAGAGAGAGGGACATGAGAAGGACAGGGAGAGAGAGAGGGACAGGAGAGTGAGAGAGGGACAGGGAGAGAGAGAGAGGGACAGGGAGATAGTGAGGGACAGGGAGAGAGAGGGACAGGGAGAGAGAGACAGAGGGACAGGGAGAGAGAGAGGGACAGGGTGAGAGAGAGAGAGAGAGAGGGTGAGCGAGAGGGACAGGGAGAGAGAGAGAGGGACAGGGAGAGAGAGAGAGAGGGACAGGGAGCGAGCGAGGGACAGGGAGAGAGAGAGAGATGGATCGGGAGAGAGTGAGGGACAGAGAGCGAGAGTGACAGGGAGAGAGAGAGAGACAGAGAGAGAGAGAGAGAGACAGGTCGAGAGAGTGGGATAGGGAGAGAGAGAGACAGGGAGAGAGAGAGAGGGACAGGGAGAGAGAGAGGGACAGGGAGAGAGAGAGAGGGACAGAGAGAGAGGGACAGGGAGAGAGAGCGACAGGGATAGAGAGGGACAGAGAGAGAGAGAGAGAGGGACAGAGAGACAGAGAGGAACAGGGAGAGAGAGAGGGACAGGGAGAGAGAGAGAGACACGGCGAGAGTGAGAGGGACAGGGTGAGAGTGAGGGACAGAGAGAGAGAGGGACAGAGAGAGGTAGAGAGGGACAGAGAGAGAGAGCGAGAGGGACAGGGAGAGAGAGAGAGGACAGGGATAGAGAGGGACAGGGAGAGAGAGAGAGGGACAGGAGAGAGAGAGAGGGGACAGGGAGAGAGTGAGCGACAGAGAGAGAGACGGACATGGAGAGAGAGTGAGGGACAGAGAGAGAGAGGGACAGGGAGTGAGTGTGAGGGACAGGGAGGAGAGTGAGGGACAGGGAGAGAGAGGGACAGGGAGAGAGAGAGAGAGGGACAGAGAGAGAGAGAGGGACGGGGGAGAGAGAGAGGGACAGGTAGAGAGAGGGACAGGAGAGAGGGAGAGAGGGACTGGGCGAGAATGAGGGACAGTGAGAGAGAGGGACAGGGAGAGAGAGAGGGACAGAGAGAGAGAGAGAGAGAGAGGGGGACAGGGAGAGCTGAGGGACAGGAGAGAGAGAGAGGGACAGAGAGAGAGGGACAGAGAGAGAGAGAGTGACAGAGAGTGAGAGGCACAGGGAGAGTGTGAGAGGGACATGGTGAGAGAGAGAGGGACAGGGAGAGGAGGGACAGGGAGAGGGAGGGACAGGGAGAGAGTGGGACAGGGAGGGAGAGGGAGGGACAGGGAGAGAGTGGGACAGGGAGAGAGAGGGAGTGACAGAGAGAGAGAGGGGGACAGAGAGAGAGAGTGGGGGGACAGGGAGAGAGAGAGAGAGAGAGAGGGACAGGGAGAGGGTGAGGGACAGGGAGAGAGAGAGAGAGGGACCGGGAGAGAGTGAGGGGCAGAGAGAGAGAGGGACAGGGTGAGAGAGAGAGAGGGACAGGGAGAGAGAGAGAGAGGGACAGAGAGAGAAAGGGAGAGAGAGAGAGAGTGAGGGACACAGAGAGATAGACAGAGGGCGAGAGAGAGGGACAGGGAGAGAGAGAGAGGGGACAGAGAGAGTGAGGGACAGCGAGAGTGAGAGGGACAGGGAGAGAGTGAGGGACAGGGAGAGAGAGGCGAGGGACAGAGAGAGTGGGACAGGGAGAGAGAGAGGGACAGGGAGAGAGAGAGGGACACAGAGAGAGAGATGGACAGGGAGAGAGAGAGAGAGTGGACAGGTAGGGAGAGAGGGACAGGTAGAGAGAGAGGGACAGAGAGAGAGGGACAGGGAGAGAGAGAGGGGACAGCGAGAGAGGGAGCTTGTGGAGAGAGTGGGACAGGGAGAGAGAGGGACAGAGAGAGAGAAAGGGACAGAGAGAGAGAGGGACAGAGAGAGAGAGAGAGAGAGAGGGACAGGGAGAGAGAGGAACAGGGAGAGAGAGGGACAGAGAGAGCGAGAGGACAGGGAGAGAGAGAGAGAGGGACAGGGAGAGATGGAGAGGGACAGGGAGAGTGCGAGGGAAAGAGAGAGAGAGAGACAGAGAGAGTGAGGGACAGGGAGAGAGAGAGGGACAGAGAGAGAGAGGGAGAGAGAGAGAGGGTCAGGGAGAGAGTGAGGGACACAGAGAGAGAGAGGGACAGAGAGAGAGAGAGAGACAGGGAGAGAGAGAGGTGCAGGGAGAGAGAGGGACAGGGAGAGAGAGAGGGACAGGGAGAGAGAGCGAGGAACAGAGAGAGTGGGACAGGGAGAGAGAGCGACAGGGAGAGAGAGGGACAGAGAGAGAGAGAGAGAGAGGGACAGAGAGAGAGAGAGAGAGAGAGGAACTGGAAGAGAGAGAGGGTCAGGGAGGGAGAGAGAGACACGGAGAGAGTGAGAGGGACAGGGAGAGAGTGAGGGACAGAGAGAGAGGGACAGGCAGAGAGAGAGCGACAGAGAGAGAGAGGGACAGGGAGAGAGAGGGACAGGGAGAGAGAGAGAGGGACAGGGAGAGAGAGAGAGGGGACAGGGAGAGAGTGAGCGACAGAGAGAGAGACGGACATGGAGAGAGAATGAGGGACAGAGAAAGAGAGGGACAGGGAAAGAGAGGGACAGGGAGAGAGAGAGGGAGAGGGAGAGAGAGAGAGAGCGACAGGGAGAGAGCGAGCGACAGAGAGGGAGAGGGACAGGGAGAGAGAGGGACAGGGAGAGAGAGAGAGGGACAGGGAGAGAGAGAGAGAGGGGACAGGGAGAGAGTGAGCGACAGAGAGAGAGACGGACATGGAGAGAGAGTGAGGGACAGAGAGAGAGAGGGACAGGGAGAGAGTGTGAGGGACAGGGAGAGAGAGGGACAGGGAGAGAGAGAGAGGGACAGAGAGAGAGAGAGGGACGGGGGAGAGAGAGAGGGACAGGTAGAGAGAGGGACAGGAGAGAGGGAGAGAGGGACTGGGCGAGAATGAGGGACAGTGAGAGAGAGGGACAGGGAGAGAGAGAGGGACAGAGAGAGAGAGAGAGAGAGGGGGACAGGGAGAGGGTGAGGGACAGGGAGAGAGAGAGAGGGACAGAGAGAGAGAGAGAGAGAGGGGGACACGGAGAGGGTGAGGAACAGGGAGAGAGAGGGTCAGGGAGAGAGAGAGAGGGACATGGAGAGAGTGAGGGACAGAGAGAGAGGGACAGTGAGAGAGAGGGAGAGGGAGAGAGAGGGTCAGGGAGGGAGTGAGGGACACAGAGAGAGAGATGGACAGGGAGAGAGAGGGACATGAAGAAGGATAGGGACAGGGAGAGAGAAGGACAGGGAGAGAGAGAGGGACAGGGAGAGTGATAGAGGGACAGGGAGAGAGAGAGGGGGACAGGGAGATAGTGAGGGACAGGGAGAGAGAGGGACAGGGAGAGAGAGACAGAGGGACAGGGGGAGAGAGAGGGACAGGGTGAGAGAGAGAGAGAGAGAGGGAGAGCGAGAGGGACAGGGAGAGAGAGAGAGGGACAGGGAGAGAGAGAGAGAGGGACAGGGAGAGAGCGAGGGACAGGGAGAGAGAGAGAGATGGATAGGGAGAGAGTGAGGGACAGAGAGCGAGAGTGACAGGGAGAGAGAGAGAGGGACAGAGAGAGAGAGAGAGAGAGAGACAGGTCGAGAGAGTGGGATAGGGAGAGAGAGAGACAGGGAGAGTGAGAGAGGGACAGGGAGAGAGAGAGGGACAGGGAGAGAGAGAGAGGGACAGAGAGAGAGGGACAGGGAGAGAGAGCGACAGGGATAGAGAGGGACAGAGAGAGAGAGAGAGGGACAGAGAGAGAGAGAGGAACAGGGAGAGAGAGAGGGAGAGGGAGAGAGAGAGAGACACGGAGAGAGTGAGAGGGACAGGGTGAGAGTGAGGGACAGAGAGAGAGAGGGACAGAGAGAGGTAGAGAGGGACAGAGAGAGAGAGCGAGAGGGACAGGGAGAGAGAGGAACAGGGAGAGAGAGGGACAGAGAGAGCGAGAGGGACAGGGAGAGAGAGAGGGACAGGGTGAGAGAGAGAGGGTCAGAGAGAGAGGGACAGGGCGAGAGAGAGGGACAGAGAGAGAGGGACAGGGAGAGAGAGCGACAGGGAGAGAGAGGGACAGAGAGAGAGAGAGAGAGAGGGACAGAGAGAGAGAGAGAGAGGAACTGGAAGAGAGAGAGGGTCAGGGAGGGAGAGAGAGACACGGAGAGAGTGAGAGGGACAGGGAGAGAGTGAGGGACAGAGAGAGAGGGACAGGGAGAGAGAGAGCGACAGAGAGAGAGAGGGAATGGGAGAGAGAGGGACAGGGAGAGAGAGAGAGGGACAGGGAGAGAGAGAGAGGGGACAGGGAGAGAGTGAGCGACAGAGAGAGAGACGGACATGGAGAGAGAGTGAGGGACAGAGAAAGAGAGGGACAGGGAAAGAGAGGGACAGGGAGTGAGAGAGGGAGAGGGAGAGAGAGAGAGAGCGACAGGGAGAGAGCGAGCGACAGAGAGGGAGAGGGACAGGGAGAGAGAGGGACAGGGAGAGAGAGAGAGGGACAGGGAGAGAGAGAGAGGGGACAGGGAGAGAGTGAGCGACAGAGAGAGAGACGGACATGGAGAGAGAGTGAGGGACAGAGAGAGAGAGGGACAGGGAGAGAGTGTGAGGGACAGGGAGAGAGTGAGGGACAGGGAGAGAGAGGGACAGGGAGAGAGAGAGAGGGACAGAGAGAGAGAGAGGGACGGGGGAGAGAGAGAGGGACAGGTAGAGAGAGGGACAGGAGAGAGGGAGAGAGGGACTGGGCGAGAATGAGGGACAGTGAGAGAGAGGGACAGGGAGAGAGAGAGGGACAGAGAGAGAGAGAGAGAGAGGGGGACAGGGAGAGGGTGAGGGACAGGGAGAGAGAGAGAGGGACAGAGAGAGAGAGAGAGAGAGAGAGGGACACGGAGAGGGTGAGGAACAGGGAGAGAGAGGGTCAGGGAGAGAGAGAGAGGGACATGGAGAGAGTGAGGGACAGAGAGAGAGGGACAGTGAGAGAGAGGGAGAGGGAGAGAGAGGGTCAGGGAGGGAGTGAGGGACACAGAGAGAGAGATGGACAGGGAGAGAGAGGGACATGAAGAAGGATAGGGACAGGGAGAGAGAAGGACAGGGAGAGAGAGAGGGACAGGGAGAGTGAGAGAGGGACAGGGAGAGAGAGAGAGGGACAGGGAGATAGTGAGGGACAGGGAGAGAGAGGGACAGGGAGAGAGAGACAGAGGGACAGGGAGAGAGAGAGGGACAGGGTGAGAGAGAGAGAGAGAGAGGGTGAGCGAGAGGGACAGGGAGAGAGAGAGAGGGACAGGGAGAGAGAGAGAGAGGGACAGGGAGCGAGCGAGGGACAGGGAGAGAGAGAGAGATGGATCGGGAGAGAGTGAGGGACAGAGAGCGAGAGTGACAGGGAGAGAGAGAGAGAGACAGAGAGAGAGAGAGAGAGACAGGTCGAGAGAGTGGGATAGGGAGAGAGAGAGACAGGGAGAGAGAGAGAGGGACAGGGAGAGAGAGAGGGACAGGGAGAGAGAGAGAGGGACAGAGAGAGAGGGACAGGGAGAGAGAGCGACAGGGATAGAGAGGGACAGAGAGAGAGAGAGAGGGGGACAGAGAGAGAGAGAGGAACAGGGAGAGAGAGAGGGACAGGGAGAGAGAGAGAGACACGGAGAGAGTGAGAGGGACAGGGTGAGAGTGAGGGACAGAGAGAGAGAGGGACAGAGAGAGGTAGAGAGGGACAGAAAGAGAGAGCGAGAGGGACAGGGAGAGAGAGGAACAGGGAGAGAGAGGGACAGAGAGAGCGAGAGGGACAGGGAGAGAGAGAGGGACAGGGTGAGAGAGAGAGGGTCAGAGAGAGAGGGACAGGGCGAGAGAGAGGGACAGAGAGAGAGAGAGGGACAGGGAGACAGAGAGAGGGACAGAGAGAGAGAGAGGCACAGGGACTGAGAGAGAGGGACATGGAGAGAGAGAGGTTCAGGGAGAGAGAGGTACAGGGAGAGTGAGAGAGGGACAGGGAGAGAGTGGGTCAGGGAGAGAGAGAGAGGGACAGAGAGAGAGAGAGTGACAGAGAGTGAGAGGCACAGGGAGAGTGAGAGAGGGACATGGTGAGAGAGAGAGGGACAGGGAGAGGGAGGGACAGGGAGAGGGAGGGACAGGGAGAGAGTGGGACAGGGAGGGAGAGGGAGGGACAGGGAGAGAGTGGGACAGGGAGAGAGAGGGAGTGACAGAGGGAGAGAGGGGGACAGGGAGAGAGAGTGAGGGGGACAGGGAGAGAGAGAGAGAGAGAGAGGGACAGGGAGAGGGTGAGGGACAGGGAGAGAGAGAGAGAGGGACCGGGAGAGAGTGAGGGGCAGAGAGAGAGAGGGACAGGGTGAGAGAGAGAGAGGGACAGGGAGAGAGAGAGAGGGACAGAGAGAGAGAGGGAGAGAGAGAGAGAGTGAGGGACACAGAGAGATAGACAGAGGGCGAGAGAGAGGGACAGGGAGAGAGAGAGAGGGACAGAGAGAGTGAGGGACAGCGAGAGTGAGAGGGACAGGGAGAGAGTGAGGGACAGGGAGAGAGAGCGAGGGACAGAGAGAGTGGGACAGGGAGAGAGAGAGGGACAGGGAGAGAGAGAGGGACACAGAGAGAGAGATGGACAGGGAGAGAGAGAGAGAGTGGACAGGTAGGGAGAGAGGGACAGGTAGAGAGAGAGGGACAGAGAGAGAGGGACAGGGAGAGAGAGAGGGACAGCGAGAGAGGGAACTTGTGGAGAGAGTGGGACAGGGAGAGAGAGGGACAGAGAGAGAGAAAGGGACAGAGAGAGAGAGGGACAGAGAGAGAGAGAGAGAGAGAGAGGGACAGGGAGAGAGAGGAACAGGGAGAGAGAGGGACAGAGAGAGCGAGAGGGACAGGGAGAGAGAGAGAGAGGGACAGGGAGAGATGGAGAGGGACAGGGAGAGTGCGAGGGAAAGAGAGAGAGAGAGACAGAGAGAGTGAGGGACAGGGAGGGAGAGAGGGACAGAGAGAGAGAGGGAGAGAGAGAGAGGGTCAGGGAGAGAGTGAGGGACACAGAGAGAGAGAGGGACAGAGAGAGAGAGAGAGACAGGGAGAGAGAGAGGTGCAGGGAGAGAGAGGGACAGGGAGAGAGAGAGGGACAGGGAGAGAGAGCGAGGAACAGAGAGAGTGGGACAGGGAGAGAGAGCGCCAGGGAGAGAGTGGGACAGAGAGAGAGAGTGAGGGACACAGAGAGAGAGAGAGAGACAGGGCGAGAGAGAGGGACAGGGAGAGAGAGAGGGACAGGGAGAGAGAGAGGGACATGGAGAGAGGGAGGGACAGAGAGAGAGAGATGGACAGGGAGAGAGAGAGAGAGAGAGAGAGGACAGGTAGAGAGAGAGGGACAGGTAGAGAGAGAGTGACAGAGAGAGAGGGACAGGGAGAGAGAGAGGGGGACAGAGAGAGAGGTTCCTGGAAAGAGAGAGTGGGACAGGGAGAGAGAGGGACAGAGAGAGAGAGAGAGAGAGGGACAGTGAGAGGGAGAGAGGGACAGAGAGAGAGAGAGAGGGACAGGGAGAGAGAGGGACAGGGAGAGAGAGGTACAGAGAGAGAGAGGGACAGGGAGAGGGAGAGAGGGACAGGGTGAGAGAGAGAGGGACAGGGAGAGAGAGAGGGACAGGGAGAGAGAGAGGGACAGGGAGAGAGAGAGGGACAGGAAGAGGGATAGGGGACAGGGAGAGAGTGGGACAGGCAGAGAGAGAGGGAAAGGGAGAGTGAGAGAGGGACAGGGAGAGAGAGAGAGGGACAGGGATAGAGAGGGACAGGGAGAGAGAGAGAGGGACAGGGAGAGAGAGAAAGGGGACAGGGAGAGAGTGAGCGACAGAGAGAGAGACGGACATGGAGAGAGAGTGAGGGACAGAGAGAGAGAGGGACAGGGAGAGAGTGTGAGGGACAGGGAGAGAGTGAGGGACAGGGAGAGAGAGGGACAGGGAGAGAGAGAGAGGGACAGAGAGAGAGAGAGGGACGGGGGAGAGAGAGAGGGACAGGTAGAGAGAGGGACAGGAGAGAGGGAGAGAGGGACTGGGCGAGAATGAGGGACAGTGAGAGAGAGGGACAGGGAGAGAGAGAGGGACAGAGAGAGAGAGAGAGAGAGGGGGACAGGGAGAGGCTGAGGGACAGGGAGAGAGAGAGAGGGACAGAGAGAGAGAGAGAGAGAGAGGGACACGGAGAGGGTGAGGAACAGGGAGAGAGAGGGTCAGGGAGAGAGAGAGAGGGACATGGAGAAAGTGAGGGACAGAGAGAGAGGGACAGTGAGAGAGAGGGAGAGGGAGAGAGAGGGTCAGGGAGGGAGTGAGGGACACAGAGAGAGAGATGGACAGGGAGAGAGAGAGAGTCACAGGGAGAGAGAGGGACATGAGAAGGACAGGGAGAGAGAGAGGGACAGGGAGAGTGAGAGAGGGACAGGGAGAGAGAGAGAGGGACAGGGAGATAGTGAGGGACAGGGAGAGAGAGGGACAGGGAGAGAGAGACAGAGGGACAGGGAGAGAGAGAGGGACAGGGTGAGAGAGAGAGAGAGAGAGGGTGAGCGAGAGGGACAGGGAGAGAGAGAGAGGGACAGGGAGAGAGAGAGAGAGGGACAGGGAGCGAGCGAGGGACAGGGAGAGAGAGAGAGATGGATCGGGAGAGAGTGAGGGACAGAGAGCGAGAGTGACAGGGAGAGAGAGAGAGAGACAGAGAGAGAGAGAGAGAGACAGGTCGAGAGAGTGGGATAGGGAGAGAGAGAGACAGGGAGAGAGAGAGAGGGACAGGGAGAGAGAGAGGGACAGGGAGAGAGAGAGAGGGACAGAGAGAGAGGGACAGGGAGAGAGAGCGACAGGGATAGAGAGGGACAGAGAGAGAGAGAGAGAGGGACAGAGAGACAGAGAGGAACAGGGAGAGAGAGAGGGACAGGGAGAGAGAGAGAGACACGGCGAGAGTGAGAGGGACAGGGTGAGAGTGAGGGACAGAGAGAGAGAGGGACAGAGAGAGGTAGAGAGGGACAGAGAGAGAGAGCGAGAGGGACAGGGAGAGAGAGAGAGGGGACAGGGATAGAGAGGGACAGGGAGAGAGAGAGAGGGACAGGGAGAGAGAGAGAGGGGACAGGGAGAGAGTGAGCGACAGAGAGAGAGACGGACATGGAGAGAGAGTGAGGGACAGAGAGAGAGAGGGACAGGGAGTGAGTGTGAGGGACAGGGAGAGAGTGAGGGACAGGGAGAGAGAGGGACAGGGAGAGAGAGAGAGAGGGACAGAGAGAGAGAGAGGGACGGGGGAGAGAGAGAGGGACAGGTAGAGAGAGGGACAGGAGAGAGGGAGAGAGGGACTGGGCGAGAATGAGGGACAGTGAGAGAGAGGGACAGGGAGAGAGAGAGGGACAGAGAGAGAGAGAGAGAGAGAGGGGGACAGGGAGAGGCTGAGGGACAGGGAGAGAGAGAGAGGGACAGAGAGAGAGGGACAGAGAGAGAGAGAGTGACAGAGAGTGAGAGGCACAGGGAGAGTGAGAGAGGGACATGGTGAGAGAGAGAGGGACAGGGAGAGGGAGGGACAGGGAGAGGGAGGGACAGGGAGAGAGTGGGACAGGGAGGGAGAGGGAGGGACAGGGAGAGAGTGGGACAGGGAGAGAGAGGGAGTGACAGAGAGAGAGAGGGGGACAGAGAGAGAGAGTGAGGGGGACAGGGAGAGAGAGAGAGAGAGAGAGAGGGACAGGGAGAGGGTGAGGGACAGGGAGAGAGAGAGAGAGGGACCGGGAGAGAGTGAGGGGCAGAGAGAGAGAGGGACAGGGTGAGAGAGAGAGAGGGACAGGGAGAGAGAGAGAGAGGGACAGAGAGAGAAAGGGAGAGAGAGAGAGAGTGAGGGACACAGAGAGATAGACAGAGGGCGAGAGAGAGGGACAGGGAGAGAGAGAGAGGGACAGAGAGAGTGAGGGACAGCGAGAGTGAGAGGGACAGGGAGAGAGTGAGGGACAGGGAGAGAGAGCGAGGGACAGAGAGAGTGGGACAGGGAGAGAGAGAGGGACAGGGAGAGAGAGAGGGGACACAGAGAGAGAGATGGACAGGGAGAGAGAGAGAGAGTGGACAGGTAGGGAGAGAGGGACAGGTAGAGAGAGAGGGACAGAGAGAGAGGGACAGGGAGAGAGAGAGGGACAGCGAGAGAGGGAGCTTGTGGAGAGAGTGGGACAGGGAGAGAGAGGGACAGAGAGAGAGAAAGGGACAGAGAGAGAGAGGGACAGAGAGAGAGAGAGAGAGAGAGGGACAGGGAGAGAGAGGAACAGGGAGAGAGAGGGACAGAGAGAGCGAGAGGGACAGGGAGAGAGAGAGAGAGGGACAGGGAGAGATGGAGAGGGACAGGGAGAGTGCGAGGGAAAGAGAGAGAGAGAGACAGAGAGAGTGAGGGACAGGGAGAGAGAGAGGGACAGAGAGAGAGAGGGAGAGAGAGAGAGGGTCAGGGAGAGAGTGAGGGACACAGAGAGAGAGAGGGACAGAGAGAGAGAGAGAGACAGGGAGAGAGAGAGGTGCAGGGAGAGAGAGGGACAGGGAGAGAGAGAGGGACAGGGAGAGAGAGCGAGGAACAGAGAGAGTGGGACAGGGAGAGAGAGCGCCAGGGAGAGAGAGGGACAGAGAGAGAGAGTGAGGGACACAGAGAGAGAGAGAGACAGGGCGAGAGAGAGGGACAGGGAGAGAGAGAGGGACAGGGAGAGAGAGAGGGACAGGGAGAGAGAGAGGGACAGAGAGAGAGAGACGCACAGAGAGAGAGAGAGATGGACAGGGAGAGAGAGAGAGAGAGAGAGGACAGGTAAAGAGAGAGGGACAGGTAGAGAGTGAGGGACAGGGAAAGAGAGAGGTACAGGGAGAGAAAGAGAGAGGGACAGGGAGAGAGAGAAAGAGGGACAGCGAGAGCGAGAGAGAGAGAAAGACAGAGATGGTACACAGAGAGGGAGATAGAAAGACAGAGAGAGAGAGGGACATAGAGAAGGAGAGAGGGACATAGACAGAGAGAGAGGGACAGGGAGAGAGTGAGGGAAAGATGGAGAGAGAGGGACAGAGAGAGAGAGAGAGGGAAAGGGAGAGAGAGAGAGGGACAGAGAGAGAGAACGACAGGGAGAGAGAGAGAGGGACGGGGAGAGAGAGAGAGAGAGAGAGAGAAAGACAGAGAGAGGGAAACAGAGAGGGAGATAGAAAGACAGAGAGAGAGAGGGACACAGAGAGGGAGAGAGGGAGAGAGACAGATAGAGAGGGACAGGGAGAGAGAGAGAGGGACAGCGAGAGAGAGAGGGACAAGGAGAAAGAGAGAGAGAGAGAGGGAGAGAGAGAGAGGGACTGGGAGAGAGAGAGAGAGGGACAGGGAGAGAGTGAGGGACAGGGAAAGAGAGAGGTACAGGGAGAGAAAGAGAGAGGGACAGGGAGAGAGAGATAGAGGGACAGCGAGACCGAGAGAGAGAGAAAGACAGAGATGGTACACAGAGAGGGACATAGAAAGACAGAGAGAGAGAGGGACATAGAGAAGGAGAGAGGGACATAGACAGAGAGAGCGGGACAGGGAGAGAGTGAGGGAAAGATGGAGAGAGAGGGACAGAGAGAGAGAGAGAGGGAAAGGGAGAGAGAGAGAGGGACAGAGAGAGAGAACGACAGGGAGAGAGAGAGAGGGACGGGGAGAGAGAGAGAGAGGGAGAGAAAGACAGAGAGAGGGGGCACAGAGAGGGAGAGAGAGCGACAGAGAGAGAGAGGGACACAGAGAGGCAGAGAGGGAGAGAGACATATCGAGAGGGACAGGGAGAGACTGAGCGACAGGGAGAGAGAGAGAGAGGGACAGGGAGAGAATGAGGGGCAGAATAGAGAGAGGGGGACAGGGAGAGAGAGAGGGACCGAGAGAGAGAAAGACGGAGAGAGAGAGGGACAGGGAGTGAGAGAGACAGGGAGAGAGTGAGGGACAGGGAGAGAGCGAGGGACAGAGAGAGAGAGAGAGGGACAGAGAGAGAGGGACAGGGAGAGAGAGAGTGAGGGACAGGGAGAGAGAGAGAGAGGGACAGGGGGAGAGAGAGGGACAGGAAGAGGGATAGGGACAGGGAGAGAGAGGGACAGGGAGAGAGAGAGGGACAGGGAGATTGAGAGAGGGAAAGGGAGAGAGAGATAGGGACAGGGAGAGATTGAGGGACAGGGAAAGAGAGAGACGGACAGGAAGAGAGAGAGGGACAGGGAGAGATTGAGGGACAGGGAAAGAGAGAGACGGACAAGAAGAGAGAGAGAGGGACAGGGAGAGAGAGTGAGGGACAGAGAGAGAGGGACAGGGAGAGAGAGAGATGGACAGGGAGAGAGAGAGGGACAGGGAGAGAGAGAGGGACAGGAAGAGGGATAGGGACAGGGAGAGAGAGGGACAGGCCGAGAGTGAGGGACAGGGAAAGTGAGAGACGGACAGGAAGAGAGAGAGAGGGACAGGGAGAGAGAGAGAGGGACAGGGAGAGAGAGAGAGAGAGAGAGAAAGACAGAGAGAGGGACACCGGGAGGGAGAGAGAAAGACGGAGAGAGTGAGGGACAGGAAGAGGGAGAGAGAGGGACAGTGAGAGAGAGGGGGACAGGGAGAGAGAGAGAGGGACAGGGAGAGAGTGAGGGACAGGGAAAGAGAGAGAGGGACAAGGAGAGAGAGATGGACAGGGACAGAGAGAGAGAGAGAGAAAGACAGAGAGAGGGACACAGAGAGGGAGATAGAAAGACAGAGAGAGAGAGGGACACAGAGAGGGAGAGAGGGAGAGAGACAGATAGAGAGGGACAGGGAGAGAGAGAGAGGGACAGCGAGAGAGAGAGGGACAAGGAGAGAGAGAGAGAGAGGGAGAGAGAGAGAGGGACTGGGAGAGAGAGAGAGAGGGACAGGGAGAGAGTGAGGGACAGGGAAAGAGAGAGGTACAGGGAGAGAAAGAGAGAGGGACAGGGAGAGAGAGATAGAGGGACAGCGAGAGCGAGAGAGAGAGAAAGACAGAGATGGTACACAGAGAGGGACATAGAAAGACAGAGAGAGAGAGGGACATAGAGAAGGAGAGAGGGACATAGACAGAGAGAGCGGGACAGGGAGAGAGTGAGGGAAAGATGGAGAGAGAGGGACAGAGAGAGAGAGAGAGGGAAAGGGAGAGAGAGAGAGGGACAGAGAGAGAGAACGACAGGGAGAGAGAGAGAGGGACGGGGAGAGAGAGAGAGAGGGAGAGAAAGACAGAGAGAGGGACACAGAGAGGGAGAGAGCGCGACAGAGAGAGAGAGGGACACAGAGAGGCAGAGAGGGAGAGAGACATATCGAGAGGGACAGGGAGAGACTGAGCGACAGGGAGAGAGAGAGAGAGGGACAGGGAGAGAATGAGGGGCAGAATAGAGAGAGGGGGACAGGGAGAGAGAGAGGGACCGAGAGAGAGAAAGACGGAGAGAGAGAGGGACAGGGAGTGAGAGAGACAGGGAGAGAGTGAGGGACAGGGAGAGAGCGAGGGACAGAGAGAGAGAGAGAGGGACAGAGAGAGAGGGACAGGGAGAGAGAGAGGGAGGGACAGGGAGAGAGAGAGAGAGGGACAGGGGGAGAGAGAGGGACAGGAAGAGGGATAGGGACAGGGAGAGAGAGGGACAGGGAGAGAGAGAGGGACAGGGAGATTGAGAGAGGGAAAAGGAGAGAGAGATAGGGACAGGGAGAGATTGAGGGACAGGGAAAGAGAGAGACGGACAGGAAGAGAGAGAGGGACAGGGAGAGATTGAGGGACAGGGAAAGAGAGAGACGGACAGGAAGAGAGAGAGAGGGACAGGGAGAGAGAGTGAGGGACAGAGAGAGAGGGACAGGGAGAGAGAGAGATGGACAGGGAGAGAGAGAGGGACAGGGAGAGAGAGAGGGACAGGAAGAGGGATAGGGACAGGGAGAGAGAGGGACAGGCAGAGAGTGAGGGACAGGGAAAGTGAGAGACGGACAGGAAGAGAGAGAGAGGGACAGGGAGAGAGAGAGAGGGACAGGGAGAGAGAGAGAGAGAGAGAGAAAGACAGAGAGAGGGACACCGGGAGGGAGAGAGAAAGACGGAGAGAGTGAGGGACAGGAAGAGGGAGAGAGAGGGACAGTGAGAGAGAGGGGGGACAGGGAGAGAGAGAGAGGGACAGGGAGAGAGTGAGGGACAGGGAAAGAGAGAGAGGGACAAGGAGAGAGAGAGGGACAGGGACAGAGAGAGAGAGAGAGAGAAAGACAGAGAGAGGGACACAGAGAGGGAGATAGAAAGACAGAGAGAGAGAGGGACACAGAGAGGGAGAGAGGGAGAGAGACAGATAGAGAGGGACAGGGAGAGAGTGAGTGACAGAGAGAGAGAGAGGGACAGAGAGAGAGAGTGACAGGCAGAGAGAGAGAGGGACAGGGAGAGAGAGGGACAGTGAGAGAGAGGGACAGGGAGAGAGAGACAGAGGGACAGGGAGAGAGAGAGGGACAGGGAGAGAGAGAGGGACAGTGAGAGAGAGGGACAGGGAGAGAGAGACAGAGGGACAGGGAGAGAGAGAGGGACAGGGAGAGAGAGAGAGAGAGGGAGAGAGAGAGGGACAGGGAGAGAGAGGGACAGGGAGAGAGAGAGAGAGCGACAGGGAGAGAGCGAGGGACAGTGAGAGAGAGAGAGAGATGGACAGGGAGAGAGTGAGGGACAGAGAGCGAGAGGGACAGGGAGAGGGAGAGGGACAGAGAGAGAGAGAGAGACAGGTAGAGAGAGTGGGATAGGGAGAGAGAGCGACAGGGAGAGAGAGGGACAGAGAGAGAGAGAGAGAGAGAGAGGGACAGAGAGAGAGAGAGGAACAGGGAGAGAGAGAGGGACAGGGAGAGAAAGAGAGACACGGAGAGAGTGAGAGGGACAGGGAGAGAGTGAGGGACAGAGAGAGAGAGGGACAGGGAGAGAGAGAGAGGGACAGAGAGAGAGAAAGACAGGGAGAGAGAGAGGGACAGGGAGTGAGAGAGACAGGGAGAGAGTGAGGGACAGGGAGAGATAGAGGGACAGAGAGAGAGAGAGACAGAGAGAGAGAGAGAGAGGAACAGGGAGAGAGCGGGACAGTGAGAGAGAGAGAGGGATAGAGAGAGAGTGAGAGAGACAGGGAGAGAGAGAGAGGGACAGGGAGAGAGAGACAGAAGGAC
Source organism: Chiloscyllium punctatum (assembly GCF_047496795.1). Lineage (NCBI taxonomy): Eukaryota > Metazoa > Chordata > Chondrichthyes > Orectolobiformes > Hemiscylliidae > Chiloscyllium > Chiloscyllium punctatum. The sequence continues at coordinate 204,894 of NW_027310070.1, forward strand.
AGGGAGAGAGAGAGGGACAGGGAGAGAGATAGGGACAGGGAGAGAGAGACAGAGAGAGAAAGACAGAGAGAGGGACACAGAGAGGGTGATAGAAAGACAGAGAGCGAGAGGGACACAGAGAGGGAGAGAGGGAGAGAGACAGATAGAGAGGGACAGGGAGAGAGTGAGTGACAGAGAGAGAGAGAGGGACAGAGAGAGAGAGAGACAGAGAGAGAGAGAGAGAGAGAGAGGAACAGGGAGAGAGAGGGACAGTGAGAGAGAGGGACAGAGAGAGAGTGAGAGAGACAGGGAGAGAGAGAGAGGGACAGGGAGAGAGAGACAGAGGGACAGGGAGAGAGAGAGGGACAGGGAGAGAGAGAGAGAGATGGACAGGGAGAGAGTGAGGTACAGAGAGCGAGAGGGACAGGGAGAGAGAGAGAGGGACAGAGAGAGAGAGAGAGAGACAGGTAGAGAGAGTGGGATAGGGAGAGAGAGAGACAGGGAGAGAGAGAGGGACAGGGAGAGAGAGTGACAGGGAGAGACAGGGACAGAGAGAGAGAGAGACAGAGAGAGAGAGAGAGAGAGAGGAACAGGGAGAGAGAGGGACAGTGAGAGAGAGGGACAGAGAGAGAGTGAGAGAGACAGGGAGAGAGAGAGAGGGACAGGGAGAGAGAGACAGAGGGACAGGGAGAGAGAGAGGGACAGGGAGAGAGAGAGAGAGATGGACAGGGAGAGAGTGAGGGACAGAGAGCGAGAGGGACAGGGAGAGAGAGAGAGGGACAGAGAGAGAGAGAGAGACAGGTAGAGAGAGTGGGATAGGGAGAGAGAGAGACAGGGAGAGAGAGAGGGACAGGGAGAGAGAGTGACAGGGAGAGACAGGGACAGAGAGAGAGAGAGAGAGACAGAGAGAGAGAGAGAGGGGAACAGGGAGAGAGAGAGGGTCAGGGAGAGAGAGAGACACGGAGAGAGTGAGAGTGACAGGGAGAGAGTGAGGGACAGAGAGAAAGAGGGACACAGAGAGGGAGAGAGGGAGAGAGACATATCGAGAGGGACAGGGAGAGACTGAGCGACAGGGAGAGAGAGAGAGAGGGACAGGGAGAGAATGAGGGGCAGAATAGAGAGAGGGGGACAGGGAGAGAGAGAGGGACCGAGAGAGAGAAAGACAGGGAGAGAGAGAGGGACAGGGAGTGAGAGAGACAGGGAGAGAGTGAGGGACAGGGAGAGAGCGAGGGACAGAGAGAGAGAGAGAGGGACAGAGAGAGAGGGACAGGGAGAGAGAGAGGGAGGGACAGGGAGAGAGAGAGAGGGACAGGAGAGAGAGAGGGACAGGAAGAGGGATAGGGACAGGGAGAGAGAGGGACAGGGAGAGAGAGAGGGACAGGGAGAGTGAGAGAGGGACAGGGAGAGAGAGAGACGGACAGGGAGAGATTGAGGGACAGGGAAAGAGAGAGACGGACAGGAAGAGAGAGAGAGGGACAGGGAGAGATTGAGGGACAGGGAAAGAGAGAGACGGACAGGAAGAGAGAGAGAGGGACAGGGAGAGAGAGTGAGGGACAGAGAGAGAGGGACAGGGAGAGAGAGAGAGATGGACAGCGAGAGAGAGAGAGGGACAGGGAGAGAGAGAGGGACAGGAAGAGGGATAGGGACAGGGAGAGAGAGGGACAGGCAGAGAGAGAGGGAAAGGTGGAGTGAAAGAGGGACAGGGAGAGAGAGAAAGGGACAGGGAGAGAGAGAGACGGACAGGGAGAGAGTGAGGGACATGGAAAGAGAGAGAGGGACAGAGAGAGAGTGAGGGACAGTGAAAGAGAGAGAGGGACAGAGAGAGAGAGGGACAGGTAGAGAGAGAGAGGGACAGGAAGAGAGAGAGAGGGACAGGGAGAGAGAGGGACAGGGAGGGAGTGAGGGACACAGAGGGAGAGGGACAGGGAGAGAGAGAGAGAGAGAGGGAGAGAGAGAGGGACATGGAGAGAGAGAGGGACAGGGAGAGAGAGGGAGGGACAGGGAGAGAGAGAGAGAGGGACAGGGAGAGAGAGAGGGACAGGGAGAGAGAGAGGGACATGGAGAGAGTGAGGGACAGAGAGAGAGAGAGGAACAGGAGAGAGAGGGACAGGGAGAGAGAGGGAGACACGGAGAGAGTGAGAGGGACAGGGAGAGAGACGGATAGGGAGAGAGAGAGCAACAGAGAGAGAGAGGGACAGGGAGAGAGAGGGACAGGGAGAGAGAGAGGGACAGGCAGAGAGAGAGAGGGGACAGGGAGAGAGTGAGGGACAGAGAGAGAGAGGGACAGGGAGAGAGAGAGAGGGACAGGGAAAGAGAGGGACAGGGAGAGAGAGAGAGGGACAGGGCGAGAGAGAGAGGGACAGAGAGAGAGGGACAGGGAGAGAGAGCGACAGGGATAGAGAGGGACAGAGAGAGAGAGAGAGAGGGACAGAGAGAGAGAGAGAGAGGGACAGGGAGAGAGTGAGGGACAGGGAAAGAGAGAGGTACAGGGAGAGAAAGAGAGAGGGACAGGGAGAGAGAGATAGAGGGACAGCGAGAGCGAGAGAGAGAGAAAGACAGAGATGGTACACAGAGAGGGACATAGAAAGACAGAGAGAGAGAGGGACATAGAGAAGGAGAGAGGGACATAGACAGAGAGAGCGGGACAGGGAGAGAGTGAGGGAAAGATGGAGAGAGAGGGACAGAGAGAGAGAGAGAGGGAAAGGGAGAGAGAGAGAGGTACAGAGAGAGAGAACGACAGGGAGAGAGAGAGAGGGACGGGGAGAGAGAGAGAGAGGGAGAGAAAGACAGAGAGAGGGACACAGAGAGGGAGAGAGAGCGACAGAGAGAGAGAGGGACACAGAGAGGCAGAGAGGGAGAGAGACATATCGAGAGGGACAGGGAGAGACTGAGCGACAGGGAGAGAGAGAGAGAGGGACAGGGAGAGAATGAGGGGCAGAATAGAGAGAGGGGGACAGGGAGAGAGAGAGGGACCGAGAGAGAGAAAGACGGAGAGAGAGAGGGACAGGGAGTGAGAGAGACAGGGAGAGAGTGAGGGACAGGGAGAGAGCGAGGGACAGAGAGAGAGAGAGAGGGACAGAGAGAGAGGGACAGGGAGAGAGAGAGGGAGGGACAGGGAGAGAGAGAGAGAGGGACAGGGGGAGAGAGAGGGACAGGAAGAGGGATAGGGACAGGGAGAGAGAGGGACAGGGAGAGAGAGAGGGACAGGGAGATTGAGAGAGGGAAATGGAGAGAGAGATAGGGACAGGGAGAGATTGAGGGACAGGGAAAGAGAGAGACGGACAGGAAGAGAGAGAGGGACAGGGAGAGATTGAGGGACAGGGAAAGAGAGAGACGGACAGGAAGAGAGAGAGAGGGACAGGGAGAGAGAGTGAGGGACAGAGAGAGAGGGACAGGGAGAGAGAGAGATGGACAGGGAGAGAGAGAGGGACAGGGAGAGAGAGAGGGACAGGAAGAGGGATAGGGACAGGGAGAGAGAGGGGACAGGCAGAGAGTGAGGGACAGGGAAAGTGAGAGACGGACAGGAAGAGAGAGAGAGGGACAGGGAGAGAGAGAGAGGGACAGGGAGAGAGAGAGAGAGAGAGAGAGAAAGACAGAGAGAGGGACACCGGGAGGGAGAGAGAAAGACGGAGAGAGTGAGGGACAGGAAGAGGGAGAGAGAGGGACAGTGAGAGAGAGGGGGACAGGGAGAGAGAGAGAGGGACAGGGAGAGAGTGAGGGACAGGGAAAGAGAGAGAGGGACAAGGAGAGAGAGATGGACAGGGACAGAGAGAGAGAGAGAGAAAGACAGAGAGAGGGACACAGAGAGGGAGATAGAAAGACAGAGAGAGAGAGGGACACAGAGAGGGAGAGAGGGAGAGAGACAGATAGAGAGGGACAGGGAGAGAGAGAGAGGGACAGCGAGAGAGAGAGGGACAAGGAGAGAGAGAGAGAGAGGGAGAGAGAGAGAGGGACTGGGAGAGAGAGAGAGAGGGACAGGGAGAGAGTGAGGGACAGGGAAAGAGAGAGGTACAGGGAGAGAAAGAGAGAGGGACAGAGAGAGAGAGATAGAGGGACAGCGAGAGCGAGAGAGAGAGAAAGACAGAGATGGTACACAGAGAGGGACATAGAAAGACAGAGAGAGAGAGGGACATAGAGAAGGAGAGAGGGACATAGACAGAGAGAGCGGGACAGGGAGAGAGTGAGGGAAAGATGGAGAGAGAGGGACAGAGAGAGAGAGAGAGGGAAAGGGAGAGAGAGAGAGGGACAGAGAGAGAGAACGACAGGGAGAGAGAGAGAGGGACGGGGAGAGAGAGAGAGAGGGAGAGAAAGACAGAGAGAGGGACACAGAGAGGGAGAGAGAGCGACAGAGAGAGAGAGGGACACAGAGAGGCAGAGAGGGTGAGAGACATATCGAGAGGGACAGGGAGAGACTGAGCGACAGGGAGAGAGAGAGAGAGGGAAAGGGAGAGAATGAGGGGCAGAATAGAGAGAGGGGGACAGGGAGAGAGAGAGGGACCGAGAGAGAGAAAGACGGAGAGAGAGAGGGACAGGGAGTGAGAGAGACAGGGAGAGAGTGAGGGACAGGGAGAGAGCGAGGGACAGAGAGAGAGAGAGAGGGACAGAGAGAGAGGGACAGGGAGAGAGAGAGGGAGGGACAGTGAGAGAGAGAGAGAGGGACAGGGGGAGAGAGAGGGACAGGAAGAGGGATAGGGACAGGGAGAGAGAGGGACAGGGAGAGAGAGAGGGACAGGGAGATTGAGAGAGGGAAAGGGAGAGAGAGATAGGGACAGGGAGAGATTGAGGGACAGGGAAAGAGAGAGACGGACAGCAAGAGAGAGAGGGACAGGGAGAGATTGAGGGACAGGGAAAGAGAGAGACGGACAGGAAGAGAGAGAGAGGGACAGGGAGAGAGAGTGAGGGACAGAGAGAGAGGGACAGGGAGAGAGAGAGATGGACAGGGAGAGAGAGAGAGGGACAGGGAGAGAGAGAGGGACAGGAAGAGGGATAGGGACAGGGAGAGAGAGGGACAGGCAGAGAGTGAGGGACAGGGAAAGTGAGAGACGGACAGGAAGAGAGAGAGAGGGACAGGGAGAGAGAGAGAGGGACAGGGAGAGAGAGAGAGAGAGAGAGAAAGACAGAGAGAGGGACACCGGGAGGGAGAGAGAAAGACGGAGAGAGTGAGGGACAGGAAGAGGGAGAGAGAGGGACAGTGAGAGAGAGGGGGACAGGGAGAGAGAGAGAGGGACAGGGAGAGAGTGAGGGACAGGGAAAGAGAGAGAGGGACAAGGAGAGAGAGAGGGACAGGGACAGAGAGAGAGAGAGAGAGAAAGACAGAGAGAGGGACACAGAGAGGGAGATAGAAAGACAGAGAGAGAGAGGGACACAGAGAGGGAGAGAGGGAGAGAGACAGATAGAGAGGGACAGGGAGAGAGTGAGTGACAGAGAGAGAGAGAGGGACAGAGAGAGAGAGTGACAGGCAGAGAGAGAGAGGGACAGGGAGAGAATGAGGGGCAGAATAGAGAGAGGGGGACAGGGAGAGAGAGAGGGACAGAGAGCGAGAGGGACAGGGAGAGAGAGTGAGGGACAGAGAGAAAGAGGGACACAGAGAGGGAGAGAGGGAGAGAGACATATCGAGAGGGACAGGGAGAGACTGAGCGACAGGGAGAGAGAGAGAGAGGGACAGGGAGAGAATGAGGGGCAGAATAGAGAGAGGGGGACAGGGAGAGAGAGAGGGACCGAGAGAGAGAAAGACAGGGAGAGAGAGAGGGACAGGGAGTGAGAGAGACAGGGAGAGAGAGAGAGTGACAGGGAGAGAGTGAGGGACAGGGAAAGAGAGAGAGAGAGGGACAGGGAGAGAGCGAGGGACAGGGAGAGAGAGAGAGTGACAGGGAGAGAGTGAGGGACAGGGAAAGAGAGAGAGGGACATGGAGAGAGAGAGAGGGACAGGGAGAGCGAGAGAGAGAGAAAGACAGAGAGAGGGACACAGAGAGGGTGATAGAAAGAGAGAGAGAGAGAGACACAGAGAGGGAGAGAGGGAGAGAGACAGTTAGAGAGGGACAGGGAGAGAGTGAGTGACAGAGAGAGAGAGAGGGACAGAGAGAGAGAGGGACAGAGAGAGAGAGAGAGGGACAGGGAGAGAGAGGGACAGTGAGAGAGAGAGCGACAGAGAGAGAGCGAGAGAGACAGTGAGAGACAGAGGGACAGGGAGAGAGAGACAGAGGGACAGAGAGAGAGAGAGGGACAGGGAGAGAGAGAGAGAGGGACAGGGAGAGAGCGAGGGACAGGGAGAGAGAGAGAGAGAGATGGACAGGGAGAGAGTGAGGGAAAGAGAGCGAGAGGGACAGGAGAGAGAGAGAGGGACAGAGAGAGAGAGAGACAGGTAGAGAGAGTGGAATAGGGAGAGAGAGACAGGGAGAGAGAGAGAGGGACAGGGAGAGAGAGAGGGAGAGGTAAAGAGAGAGGGACAGAGAGAGAGGGACAGGGAGAGAGAGCGACAGGGAGAGAGAGGGACAGAGAGAGAGAGAGAGAGAGAGAGAGGGACAGAGAGAGAGAGAGAGAGAGGAACTGGGAGAGAGAGAGGGTCAGGGAGGGAGAGAGAGACACGGAGAGAGTGAGAGGGACAGGGAGGAGAGTGAGGGACAGAGAGAAAGAGGACAGGGAGAGAGAGAGCGACAGAGAGAGAGAGAGGGACACAGAGAGGGAGAGAGGGAGAGAGACATATCGAGAGGGACAGGGAGAGACTGAGCGACAGGGAGAGAGAGAGAGGGACAGAGAGAGAGAGAGAGACAGAGAGAGAGAGAGAGAGGAACAGGGAGAGAGCGGGACAGTGAGAGAGAGAGAGGGACAGAGAGAGAGTGAGAGAGACAGGGAGAGAGAGAGAGGGACAGGGAGAGAGAGACAGAAGGACAGGGAGAGAGAGAGGGACAGGGAGAGAGATAGGGACAGGGGAGAGAGAGACAGAGCGAGAAAGACAGAGAGAGGGACACAGAGAGGGTGATAGAAAGACAGAGAGCGAGAGGGACACAGAGAGGGAGAGAGGGAGAGAGAGAGAGAGAGACAGAGAGAGAGAGAGAGAGAGAGAGAGGAACAGGGAGAGAGAGGGACAGTGAGAGAGGGACAGAGAGAGAGTGAGAGAGACAGGGAGAGAGAGAGAGGGACAGGGAGAGAGAGACAGAGGGACAGGGAGAGAGAGAGGGACAGGGAGAGAGAGAGAGAGAGATGGACAGGGAGAGAGTGAGGGACAGAGCGAGAGGGACAGGGAGAGAGAGAGAGGGACAGAGAGAGAGAGAGAGAGACAGGTAGAGAGAGTGGGATAGGGAGAGAGAGAGACAGGGAGAGAGAGAGGGACAGGGAGAGAGAGTGACAGGGAGAGACAGGGACAGAGAGAGAGAGAGAGAGACAGAGAGAGAGAGAGAGGGGAACAGGGAGAGAGAGAGGGTCAGGGAGGGAGAGAGAGACACGGAGAGAGTGAGAGTGACAGGGAGAGAGTGAGGGACAGAGAGAAAGAGGGACACAGAGAGGGAGAGAGGGAGAGAGACATATCGAGAGGGACAGGGAGAGACTGAGCGACAGGGAGAGAGAGAGAGAGGGACAGGGAGAGAATGAGGGGCAGAATAGAGAGAGGGGGACAGGGAGAGAGAGAGGGACCGAGAGAGAGAAAGACAGGGAGAGAGAGAGGGACAGGGAGTGAGAGAGACAGGGAGAGAGTGAGGGACAGGGAGAGAGCGAGGGACAGAGAGAGAGAGAGAGGGACAGAGAGAGAGGGACAGGGAGAGAGAGAGGGAGGGACAGGGAGAGAGAGAGAGGGACAGGGAGAGAGAGAGGGACAGGAAGAGGGATAGGGACAGGGAGAGAGAGGGACAGGGAGAGAGAGAGGGACAGGGAGAGTGAGAGAGGGACAGGGAGAGAGAGATAGGGACAGGGAGAGATTGAGGGACAGGGAAAGAGAGAGACGGACAGGAAGAGAGAGAGAGGGACAGGGAGAGATTGAGGGACAGGGAAAGAGAGAGACGGACAGGAAGAGAGAGAGAGGGACAGGGAGAGAGAGTGAGGGACAGAGAGAGAGGGACAGGGAGAGAGAGAGAGATGGACAGCGAGAGAGAGAGAGGGACAGGGAGAGAGAGAGGGACAGGAAGAGGGATAGGGACAGGGAGAGAGAGGGACAGGCAGAGAGAGAGGGAAAGGGGGAGTGAAAGAGGGACAGGGAGAGAGAGAAAGGGACAGGGAGAGAGAGAGACGGACAGGGAGAGAGTGAGGGACATGGAAAGAGAGAGGGACAGAGAGAGAGTGAGGGACAGTGAAAGAGAGAGAGGGGCAGAGAGAGAGAGAGGGACATGTAGAGAGAGAGAGAGGGACAGGAAGAGAGAGAGAGGGACAGGGAGAGAGAGGGACAGGGAGGGAGTGAGGGACACAGAGAGAGAGAGGGACAGGGAGAGAGAGAGAGAGAGAGAGGGAGAGAGAGAGGGACATGGAGAGAGAGAGGGACAGGGAGAGAGAGGGAGGGACAGGGAGAGAGAGAGAGAGAGGGACAGGGAGAGAGAGAGGGACAGGGAGAGAGAGAGAGGGACATGGAGAGAGTGAGGGACAGAGAGAGAGAGAGGAACAGGGAGAGAGAGGGACAGGGAGAGAGAGGGAGACACGGAGAGAGTGAGAGGGACAGGGAGAGAGACGGATAGGGAGAGAGAGAGCAACAGAGAGAGAGAGGGACAGGGAGAGAGAGGGACAGGGAGAGAGTGAGGGACAGGCAGAGAGAGAGAGGGGAGAGGGAGTGAGTGAGGGACAGAGAGAGAGAGGGACAGGGAGAGAGAGAGAGGGACAGGGAAAGAGAGGGACAGGGAGAGAGAGAGAGGGAGAGGGAGAGAGAGAGAGAGGGACAGGGAGAGAGAGGGACAGGGATACAGAGGGACAGGGAGAGAGAGAGAGGGACAGGGAGAGAGAGAGAGGGACAGGGCGAGAGTGTGGGACAGGGAGAGAGAGGGACAGGGAGAGAGAGAGACGGACAGAGAGAGAGTGAGGGACAGTGAAAGAGAGAGTGGGACAGAGAGAAAGAGAGTGGGACAGGGAGAGAGAAAGAGAGGGACAGAGAGAGAGGGAGAGGGACAGGGAGGGAGAGAGAGAGGGACAGGGAGAGAGAGAGAGGGACAGGAAGAGGGATAGGGACAGGGAGAGAGTGGGACAGGCAGAGAGAGAGGGAAAGGGAGAGTGAGAGAGGCACAGGGAGAGAGAGAGTGGGACAGGGAAAGAGTGAGGGACAGGGAAAGAGAGAGACGGACAGGAAGAGAGAGAGGGGGACAGGGAGAGAGAGAGAGGGACAGGGAGAGAGAGAGAGAGAGAGAGAAGACAGAGAGAGGGACACCGAGAGGGAGAGAGAAAGACGGAGAGAGTGAGGGACAGGAAGAGGGAGAGACAGGGACAGTGAGAGAGAGTGGGACAGGAAGAGAGATAGGAACAGGGAGAGAGAGGGACAGGGAGAGATAGAGGGACAGGGAGAGAGTGAGAGGGACAGGGAGAGAGTGAGGGACAGGGAAAGAGAGAGAGGGACAGGGAGAGAGATAGGGACAGGGAGAGAGAGACAGAGAGAGAAAGACAGAGAGAGGGACACAGAGAGGGTGATAGAAAGACAGAGAGCGAGAGGGACACAGAGAGGGAGAGAGGGAGAGAGACAGATAGAGAGGGACAGGGAGAGAGTGAGTGACAGAGAGAGAGAGAGGGACAGAGAGAGAGAGAGACAGAGAGAGAGAGAAAGAGAGAGAGGAACAGGGAGAGAGAGGGACAGTGAGAGAGAGGGACAGAGAGAGAGTGAGAGAGACAGGGAGAGAGAGAGAGGGACAGGGAGAGAGAGACAGAGGGACAGGGAGAGAGAGAGGGACAGGGAGAGAGAGAGAGAGAGATGGACAGGGAGAGAGTGAGGGACAGAGAGCGAGAGGGACAGGGAGAGAGAGAGAGGGACAGAGAGAGAGAGAGAGAGACAGGTAGAGAGCGTGGGATAGGGAGAGAGAGAGACAGGGAGAGAGAGAGGGACAGGGAGAGAGAGTGACAGGGAGAGACAGGGACAGAGAGAGAGAGAGAGAGACAGAGAGAGAGAGAGAGGGGAACAGGGAGAGAGAGAGGGTCAGGGAGAGAGAGAGAGACACGGAGAGAGTGAGAGTGACAGGGAGAGAGTGAGGGACAGAGAGAAAGAGGGACACAGAGAGGGAGAGAGGGAGAGAGACATATCGAGAGGGACAGGGAGAGACTGAGCGACAGGGAGAGAGAGAGAGAGGGACAGGGAGAGAATGAGGGGCAGAATAGAGAGAGGGGGACAGGGAGAGAGAGAGGGACCGAGAGAGAGAAAGACAGGGAGAGAGAGAGGGACAGGGAGTGAGAGAGACAGGGAGAGAGTGAGGGACAGGGAGAGAGCGAGGGACAGAGAGAGAGAGAGAGGGACAGAGAGAGAGGGACAGGGAGAGAGAGAGGGAGGGACAGGGAGAGAGAGAGAGGGACAGGGAGAGAGAGAGGGACGGGAAGAGGGATAGGGACAGGGAGAGAGAGGGACAGGGAGAGAGAGAGGGACAGGGAGAGTGAGAGAGGGACAGGGAGAGAGAGAGACGGACAGGGGGAGATTGAGGGACAGGGAAAGAGAGAGACGGACAGGAAGAGAGAGAGAGGGACAGGGAGAGATTGAGGGACAGGGAAAGAGAGAGACGGACAGGAAGAGAGAGAGAGGGACAGGGAGAGAGAGTGAGGGACAGAGAGAGAGGGACAGGGAGAGAGAGAGAGATGGACAGGGAGAGAGAGAGAGAGGGACAGGGAGAGAGAGAGGGACAGGAAGAGGGATAGGGACAGGGAGAGAGAGGGACAGGCAGAGAGAGAGGGAAAGGGGGAGTGAAAGAGGGACAGGGAGAGAGAGAAAGGGACAGGGAGAGAGAGAGACGGACAGGGAGAGAATGAGGGACATGGAAAGAGAGAGAGGGACAGAGAGAGAGTGAGGGACAGTGAAAGAGAGAGAGGGACAGAGAGAGAGAGGGACAGGTAGAGAGAGAGAGGGACAGGAAGAGAGAGAGAGGGACAGGGAGAGAGAGGGAGAGAGAGAGGGAGAGAGAGAGGGACATGGAGAGAGAGAGGGACAGGGAGAGAGAGGGAGGGACAGGGAGAGAGAGAGAGAGGGACAGGGAGAGAGAGTGAGGGACAGAGAGAGAGGGACAGGGAGAGAGAGAGAGATGGACAGGGAGAGAGAGAGAGAGGGACAGGGAGAGAGAGAGGGACAGGAAGAGGGATAGGGACAGGGAGAGAGAGGGACAGGCAGAGAGAGAGGGAAAGGGGGAGTGAAAGAGGGACAGGGAGAGAGAGAAAGGGACAGGGAGAGAGAGAGACGGACAGGGAGAGAATGAGGGACATGGAAAGAGAGAGAGGGACAGAGAGAGAGTGAGGGACAGTGAAAGAGAGAGAGGGACAGAGAGAGAGAGGGACAGGTAGAGAGAGAGAGGGACAGGAAGAGAGAGAGAGGGACAGGGAGAGAGAGGGAGAGAGAGAGGGAGAGAGAGAGGGACATGGAGAGAGAGAGGGACAGGGAGAGAGAGGGAGGGACAGGGAGAGAGAGAGAGAGGGACAGGGAGAGAGAGAGGGACAGGGAGAGAGAGAGAGGGACATGGAGAGAGTGAGGGACAGAGAGAGAGAGAGGAACAGGGAGAGAGAGGGACAGGGAGAGAGAGGGAGACACGGAGAGAGTGAGAGGGACAGGGAGAGAGACGGATAGGGAGAGAGAGAGCAACAGAGAGAGAGAGGGACAGGGAGAGAGAGGGACAGGGAGAGAGAGAGGGACAGGCAGAGAGAGAGAGGGGACAGGGAGAGAGTGAGGGACAGAGAGAGAGGGACAGGGAGAGAGAGAGAGGGACAGGGAAAGAGAGGGACAGGGAGAGAGAGAGGGAGAGGGAGAGAGAGAGAGAGGGACAGGGAGAGAGAGGGACAGGGATACAGAGGGACAGGGAGAGAGAGAGAGGGACAGGGAGAGAGAGAGAGGGTTAGGGCGAGAGTGTGGGACAGGGAGAGAGAGGGACAGGGAGAGAGAGAGACGGACAGAGAGAGAGTGAGGGACAGTGAAAGAGAGAGTGGGACAGAGAGAGAGAGAGAGGGAATGGGAGAGAGAAAGAGAGGGACAGAGAGAGAGGGAGAGGGACAGGGAGGGAGAGAGAGAGGGACAGGGAGAGAGAGAGAGAGGGACAGGAAGAGGGATAGGGACAGGGAGAGAGTGGGACAGGCAGAGAGAGAGGGAAAGGGAGAGTGAGAGAGGGACAGGGAGAGAGAGAGTGGGACAGGGAGAGAGTGAGGGACAGGGAAAGAGAGAGACGGACAGGAAGAGAGAGAGAGGGACAGGGAGAGAGAGAGAGGGACAGGGAGAGAGAGAGAGAGAGAGAGAAAGACAGAGAGAGGGACACCGAGAGGGAGAGAGAAAGACGGAGAGAGTGAGGGACATGAAGAGGGAGAGAGAGGGACAGTGAGAGAGAGGGGGAGAGGAAGAGAGATAGGATCAGGGAGAGAGAAGGACAGGGAGAGATAGAGGGACAGGGAGAGAGTGAGAGGGACAGGGAGAGAGTGAAGGACTGGGAAAGAGAGAGAGAGAGAGGGACAGGGAGAGAGAGAGAGAGAGAGAGAGAGAGAGAAAGACAGAGAGAGGGACACAGAGAGGGAGATAGAAAGACAGAGAGAGAGAGGGACACAGAGAGGGAGAGAGGGAGAGAGACAGATAGAGAGGGACAAGGAGAGAGTGAGTGACCGAGAGAGACAGAGGGACAGAGAGAGAGAGAGAGAGAGGGACAGAGAGACAGAGAGGAACAGGGAGAGAGAGAGGGACAGGGAGAGAGAGAGAGAGAGACGGAGAGAGTGAGAGGGATAGGGTGAGAGTGAGGGACAGAGAGAGAGAGGGACAGGGAGAGAGAGAGAGGGACAGAGAGAGAGAAAGACAGGGAGAGAGTGAGGGACAGGGAGAGGGCGAGGGACAGGGAGAAAGAGAGAGAGAGACAGAGGGAGAGGGACAGGGAGGGAGAGAGAGAGGGACAGGGAGAGAGAGAGAGTCACAGGGAGAGAGAGGGGCATGAAGAGGGATAGGGACAGGGAGAGAGAGGGACAGGGAGAGAGAGAGGGACAGGGAGAGTGAGAGAGGGACAGGGAGAGAGAGAGAGGGACAGGGAGATAGTGAGGGACAGGGAGAGAGAGGGACAGGGAGAGAGAGACAGAGGGACAGGGAGAGAGAGAGGGACAGGGAGAGAGAGAGAGAGAGAGGGAGAGAGAGAGGGACAGGGAGAGAGAGGGACAGGGAGAGAGAGAGAGAGGGACAGGGAGAGAGCGAGGGACAGGGAGAGGGACAGAGATGGATAGGGAGAGAGTGAGGGACAGAGAGCGAGAGGGACAGGGAGAGAGAGAGAGGGACAGAGAGAGACAGAGAGAGACAGGTCGAGAGAGTGGGATAGGGAGAGAGAGAGACAGGGAGAGAGAGAGAGGGACAGGGAGAGAGAGAGGGACAGGGAGAGAGAGAGAGGGACAGAGAGAGCGGGACAGGGAGAGAGAGCGACAGGGATAGAGAGGGACAGAGAGAGAGAGAGAGAGGGACAGAGAGACAGAGAGGAACAGGGAGAGAGAGAGGGACAGGGAGAGAGAGAGAGACACGGAGAGAGTGAGAGGGACAGGGTGAGAGTGAGGGACAGAGAGAGAGAGGGACAGGGAGAGAGAGAGGGACAGAGAGAGAGAAAGACAGGGAGAGAGTGAGGGACAGGGAGAGGGCGAGGGACAGGGAGAAAGAGAGAGAGAGACAGAGGGAGAGGGACAGGGAGGGAGAGAGAGAGGGACAGGGAGAGAGAGAGAGTCACAGGGAGAGAGAGGGACATGAAGAGGGATAGGGACAGGGAGAGAGAGGGACAGGGAGAGAGAGAGAGGGACAGGGAGAGTGAGAGAGGGACAGGGAGAGAGAGAGAGGGACAGGGAGAGAGAAAGACAGGGAGAGAGTGAAGGACAGGGAGAGGGCGAGGGACAGGGAGAAAGAGAGAGAGAGACAGAGGGAGAGGGACAGGGAGGGAGAGAGAGAGGGACAGGGAGAGAGAGAGAGACACGGAGAGAGTGAGAGGGACAGGGTGAGAGTGAGGGACAGAGAGAGAGAGGGACAGGGAGAGAGAGAGAGGGACAGAGAGAGAGAAAGACAGGGAGAGAGTGAGGGACAGGGAGAGAGAGGGACAGGGAGAGAGAGAGAGGGACAGAGAGAGAGAGAGAGAGACAGGTCGAGAGAGTGGGATAGGGAGAGAGAGAGACAGGGAGAGAGAGAGAGGGACAGGGAGAGAGAGAGGGACAGGGAGAGAGAGAGAGGGACAGAGAGAGCGGGACAGGGAGAGAGAGCGACAGGGATAGAGAGGGACAGAGAGAGAGAGAGAGAGAGAGGGACAGAGAGACAGAGAGGAACAGGGAGAGAGAGAGGGACAGGGAGAGAGAGAGAGAGACACGGAGAGAGTGAGAGGGACAGGGTGAGAGTGAGGGACAGAGAGAGAGAGGGACAGGGAGAGAGAGAGACGGACAGAGAGAGAGAAAGACAGGGAGAGAGTGAGGGACAGGGAGAGGGCGAGGGACAGGGAGAAAGAGAGAGAGAGACAGAGGGAGAGGGACAGGGAGGGAGAGAGAGAGGGACAGGGAGAGAGAGAGAGACACGGAGAGAGTGAGAGGGACAGGGTGAGAGTGAGGGACAGAGAGAGAGAGGGACAGGGAGAGAGAGAGAGGGACAGGGAGAGAGAGACAGAGGGACAGGGAGAGAGAGACAGAGGGACAGGGAGAGAGAGAGGGACAGGGAGAGAGATAGGGACAGGGAGAGAGAGACAGAGAGAGAAAGACAGAGAGAGGGATACAGAGAGGGTGATAGAAAGACAGAGAGCGAGAGGGACACAGAGAGAGAGAGAGAGAGAGTGAGAGAGAGGAACAGGGAGAGAGAGGGACAGTGAGAAAGAGAGGGACAGAGAGAGAGTTAGAGAGACAGGGAGAGAGAGAGAGGGACAGGGAGAGAGAGACAGAGAGACAGGGAGAGAGTGAGGGACAGGGAGAGAGCGAGGGACAGAGAGAGAGAGAGAGGGACAGAGAGAGAGGGACAGGGAGAGAGAGAGGGAGGGACAGGGAGAGAGAGAGAGGGACAGGGAGAGAGAGAGGGACAGGAAGAGGGATAGGGACAGGGAGAGAGAGGGACAGGGAGAGAGAGAGGGACAGGGAGAGTGAGAGAGGGACTGGGAGAGAGAGAAAGGGACAGGGAGAGAGAGAGACGGACAGGGAGAGAATGAGGGACATGGAAAGAGAGAGAGGGACAGAGAGAGAGTGAGGGACAGTGAAAGAGAGAGAGGGACAGAGAGAGAGAGGGACAGGTAGAGAGAGAGAGGGACAGGAAGAGAGAGAGGGGGACAGGGAGAGAGAGGGACAGGGAGGGAGTGAGGGACACAGAGAGAGAGGGACAGGGAGAGAGAGAGAGAGAGAGAGGGAGAGAGAGAGGGACATGGAGAGAGAGAGCGACAGGGAGAGAGAGGGAGGGACAGGGAGAGAGAGAGAGGGACAGGGAGAGAGAGAGGGACAGGGAGAGAGAGAGAGGGACATGGAGAGAGTGAGGGACAGAGAGAGAGAGAGGAACAGGGAGAGAGAGGGACAGGGAGAGAGAGGGAGACACGGAGAGAGTGAGAGGGACAGGGAGAGAGACGGATAGGGAGAGAGAGAGCAACAGAGAGAGAGAGGGACAGGGAGAGAGAGGGACAGGGAGAGAGAGAGGGACAGGCAGAGAGAGAGAGGGGACAGGGAGAGAGTGAGGGACAGAGAGAGAGAGGGACAGGGAGAGAGAGAGAGGGACAGGGAAAGAGAGGGACAGGGAGAGAGAGAGGGAGAGGGAGAGAGAGAGAGAGGGACAGGGAGAGAGAGGGACAGGGATACAGAGGGACAGGGAGAGAGAGAGAGGGACAGGGAGAGAGAGAGAGGGACAGGGCGAGAGTGTGGGACAGGGAGAGAGAGGGACAGGGAGAGAGAGAGACGGACAGAGAGAGAGTGAGGGACAGTGAAAGAGAGAGTGGGACAGAGAGAGAGAGAGAGGGAATGGGAGAGAGAAAGAGAGGGACAGAGAGAGAGGGAGAGGGACAGGGAGGGAGAGAGAGAGGGACAGGGAGAGAGAGAGAGAGGGACAGGAAGAGGGATAGGGACAGGGAGAGAGTGGGACAGGCAGAGAGAGAGGGAAAGGGAGAGTGAGAGAGGGACAGGGAGAGAGAGAGTGGGACAGGGAGAGAGTGAGGGACAGGGAAAGAGAGAGACGGACAGGAAGAGAGAGAGAGGGACAGGGAGAGAGAGAGAGGGACAGAGAGAGCGGGACAGGGAGAGAGAGCGACAGGGATAGAGAGGGACAGAGAGAGAGGGAGAGGGACAGGGAGGGAGAGAGAGAGGGACAGGGAGAGAGAGAGAGAGGGACAGGAAGAGGGATAGGGACAGGGAGAGAGTGGGACAGGCTGAGAGAGAGGGAAAGGGAGAGTGAGAGAGGGACAGGGAGAGAGAGAGTGGGACAGGGAGAGAGTGAGGCACAGGGAAAGAGAGAGACGGACAGGAAGAGAGAGAGAGGGACAGGGAGAGAGAGAGAGGGACAGAGAGAGCGGGACAGGGAGAGAGAGCGACAGGGATAGAGAGGTACAGAGAGAGAGAGAGAGAGGGACAGAGAGAGAGAGAGGAACAGGGAGAGAGAGAGGGACAGGGAGAGAGAGAGAGACACGGAGAGAGTGAGAGGGACAGGGTGAGAGTGAGGGACAGAGAGAGAGAGGGACAGGGAGAGAGAGAGAGGGACAGAGAGAGAGAAAGACAGGGAGAGAGTGAGGGACAGGGAGAGGGCGAGGGACAGGGAGAAAGAGAGAGAGAGACAGAGGGAGAGGGACAGGGAGGGAGAGAGAGAGGGACAGGGAGAGAGAGAGAGTCACAGGGAGAGAGAGGGACATGAAGAGGGATAGGGACAGGGAGAGAGAGGGACAGGCAGAGAGAGAGAGGGACAGGGAGAGTGAGAGAGGGACAGGGAGAGAGAGAGAGGGACAGGGAGAGAGAAAGACAGGGAGAGAGTGAGGGACAGGGAGAGGGCGAGGGACAGGGAGAAAGAGAGAGAGAGACAGAGGGAGAGGGACAGGGAGGGAGAGAGAGAGGGACAGGGAGAGAGAGAGAGACACGGAGAGAGTGAGAGGGACAGGGTGAGAGTGAGGGACAGAGAGAGAGAGGGACAGGGAGAGAGAGAGAGGGACAGAGAGAGAGAAAGACAGGGAGAGAGTGAGGGACAGGGAGAGAGAGGGACAGGGAGAGAGAGAGAGGGACAGAGAGAGAGAGAGAGAGACAGGTCGAGAGAGTGGGATAGGGAGAGAGAGGGACAGGGAGAGAGAGAGGGACAGGGAGAGAGAGAGAGGGACAGAGAGAGCGGGACAGGGAGAGAGAGCGACAGGGATAGAGAGGGACAGAGAGAGAGAGAGAGAGGGACAGAGAGACAGAGAGGAACAGGGAGAGAGAGAGGGACAGGGAGAGAGAGAGAGACACGGAGAGAGTGAGAGGGACAGGGTGAGAGTGAGGGACAGAGAGAGAGAGGGACAGGGAGAGAGAGAGAGGGACAGAGAGAGAGAAAGACAGGGAGAGAGTGAGGGACAGGGAGAGGGCGAGGGACAGGGAGAAAGAGAGAGAGAGACAGAGGGAGAGGGACAGGGAGGGAGAGAGAGAGGGACAGGGAGAGAGAGAGAGACACGGAGAGAGTGAGAGGGACAGGGTGAGAGTGAGGGACAGAGAGAGAGAGGGACAGGGAGAGAGAGAGAGGGACAGGGAGAGAGAGACAGAGGGACAGGGAGAGAGAGACAGAGGGACAGGGAGAGAGAGAGGGACAGGGAGAGAGATAGGGACAGGGAGAGAGAGACAGAGAGAGAAAGACAGAGAGAGGGATACAGAGAGGGTGATAGAAAGACAGAGAGCGAGAGGGACACAGAGAGAGAGAGAGAGAGAGTGAGAGAGAGGAACAGGGAGAGAGAGGGACAGTGAGAAAGAGAGGGACAGAGAGAGAGTTAGAGAGACAGGGAGAGAGAGAGAGTGTGCGAGATAAGTGGCTATCCAGCCCCATCTACGGCACTTTTTATTTCCCTTCCCAGGAACAAAGACACGGAGGAGTCAGTCCAAAACTTTTCATTCAACTTTGCAAAGTCGGGTGCTGTTCCCAAAGGTACACACACACAAGCATAGTAATCTCCACACATTATATACATGTATATGTGGGCTGGGTTTACTACTGCTGTCTTGACCAACGAGTGCTCGGATTCCCCACTGTTTTCCTTATTTGGGTTCTGGTGCCTGGGATTCTTTTATCATTCACTTGGCCAATCAGTGTTTGAGCTTCCCGTTCTTCCCTTATATGGATGATGTTGTACAACTGTGGTTAAGGGCGGCCTCTCAACTATCGAGGAAAGCTGTTACAACTGTTTCATTCATATAAACGTGGGGGAGGTCTGGCAACAGTTTCGAGTGTCTGCTTGTGTTTACTATGAGGTAGAAAAGACTAAAAGGCAGCTAACCGTTTAAAAATTACACTACCCCCTACAAATCCCCCGTGTCTTTTCTTACGGCCTGTAATTTTTCAACCGTAAGTTTCTTCTCCAGGGCATTTAATAACTCCCGAGCTTGTTCATCAAACTGCCCTTCTCTAATACTACCCCCGCCCAAGAGGGATTCACGTTGTTCCATCTCGAGGTTTATTCGTTCAACCTGCCCATAGGGAACATCTTTCTTAGTAAGGGCGGTTTCGATCAGTCGTTGAGTTAATCCCCGGACACAGGGAATAACGCAACACCCAAGGGCAGTGAGTACCCCTGCCACCACTATACATGAGACAAGAAAGGGAACGACCACCCCCGTCCATTTACCGAACCAAGCTTCCAACCAGTCCGTGAGGCCAGAGTCGATGCCCGAGTTTTCGGCCAGTTCGTCCGCCAATGTGGTGAGTCCATCCAGGGCGCGGGTGATGGACCCATCAGGGGCTGTGTTGTTGGGGATGAAAGTGCAGCACTGAGTGCCTATCATGACACAAACACCCCCCTTCTCTGCCAACATCATGTCTAAGGCCAACCTATTTTCCCACGCCATCCTACTAGTGGCGTCCAGTTGTTCTGCTATTCCTTTCACTGCATCCCGGGTATAATTAATGAACCTCTGCTGATTGTAGTAAATATAATTAATCCAATCCACATTCTTATTGATGGTCACCCACCAGAACAGTGACGACTCAAAACCCGCCGCTATCTGGTTCCTCGCCTTGTATTCGTCAGGAACACCCCTGGGGACCCCTATGGCATCTAAATATATGTTATCATCGAAAGAGGTCTCCAAAGCTCTCTCAGTTCTTCCACTAGAACGGGGTTGCTCTTGTTTTTCGAATACCAGGGTGAATGGGATGGCCAATTGAACGATCGCACAAGTGCCCGTCCATTTTTGGGGCAGGGTCGGTCGCAGAACCCTCCCACCACAGTACCACCAGAGGTCTGCCCTGGGTACATGAATGTGGGAGTAATTCCCGCCCCCGGTAGTTTCATTGACCAGCCGGATTGATCCGCTGCACTTGTCAAATGTCCCCACATCGTCGTCCCACTGTAGTCCCGTCCGAGAGACGCAGGCCTGGTGCGTACCCGTTACCCCTGAGAATGATGGCGGGCGGGGCGCCCCCTCAGACCTGACAGGGGGAAACTTCAAACTCAAGGGTCGACAAGTGGGGTCGTTCCAGGCCTCTCGGTCCTGGTACAGCCTTATCATGCAGTCCATGGCTCGTGGGTGTTTCTCCCATCCCAGCGGGAATGGGACCACCTGAGGGTTAGGGCGGGCACTCGTGCATGCGTAGCAATCACTCTTTTTTATGCTCCTCACAGTATATTTGACCCATTCCATCCAGGCATTCGCCTCCCCGTATCCCGTTTCTATTTCAAAGGTCTTTTCCAAATCC
The DNA here is from genome assembly GCF_047496795.1 of Chiloscyllium punctatum. Lineage (NCBI taxonomy): Eukaryota > Metazoa > Chordata > Chondrichthyes > Orectolobiformes > Hemiscylliidae > Chiloscyllium > Chiloscyllium punctatum. Next base: position 224,827 of record NW_027310070.1, read on the forward strand.
GTTGTCTCAATTATTCTAACCTTTTCCTGCTTATCAGTGGTGGATGAGCCCCCAGACTCAGCTTCAATGACCGTGATATATGTGCAGCACAGCTGCTTTCCCCCCCATCCTGCCTGGCCCCCAACTCTAATACCCAGTATTGTTAGAACATAGAACAATACAGCACAGAACAGGCCCTTCGGCCCACGATGTTGTGCCGAACTTCTATCCTAAAATATTGTTCTATTAAGTCTCGCCTCGTTCTTTTCCAAGTTCTTTATGGTCAGATAGAGCGGATTGCACTGATTCTGCCCACAATCCCGTCCAGGGGTGATGGGATCACGGACAACTGACACCATAGCCTGGACCCCGGGGGCTGGAAGCCTACTTAGGCCTTCCCTACCATACAATTGTAATACTAACGTCTGACCCTGGAATCCCCTTTCTCTCTCTAGATTCTGCTTAGTTTGATTCAGTTGACTTTTAGTCCTACAGGGCACCAACTCACATAGGTCTAAGCTAAGTGTCTGTGTTGATTGGTTGGCAAGCACGGAGATGGTGAACCACTGACGGTCCTCTATTTGTTTCATCCGGAGACCAAATTGGGTAACACGCACACTGACCCAGCCCAAGGACAATGGCATAGCAAGTTAACAATACGATTGACCGCATTTTGTCGCGACACCCGTAGCCCGAGGGCACAGTTCCTTTAGACTCGCCAAAGTCCGATTAGTTCGTTCTCAGAGTCTCTGTTCCTTAGATGCCTTGGTCAGAGAGGTTCGTTCGTCCTCCGTCGGTTGTGGCACTGGTCCCTTGACTCGAGTGTAATGTGTCCAGCCCTTTTCGGCCGTACGGACAGCCGTTTCGGTCGTCAAAAGTACCAGGAAGGGACCGTCCCAAGTTGGTTCGAGGGTACGTTGCTTCCAGCTTTTAATCAGGACCCACTGACCCGGCTTGACGGTGTGCACCGCAAACTCGAGGGGCGGCGTCTGTGCCAAAAGTCCCTGTTGGCGTAAACGAGATAGAGCAGACCCCAGAGCCACCACATATTTTTGCACAAACATATCCCGAGACTCAAATACAGGAGGTTCCCCCTTCGGCCCATGGAACGGGAGGCCAAATAACATTTCGAAAGGGGAGACGCCCAAATCCCGCCTTGGCTGGGTGCGAATTTGCAACAGGGCAAGGGGTAGGCATTTGGTCCAAGGCAGGCCGATTTCACTAGTGAGCTTGGTTAGCTGCTTTTTGATGGTCTGGTTCATTCTTTCGACCTTGCCCGAGGAGGAGGGATGCCAGGGGGTGTGCAAATCCCAGTCAATCCCCATTGCTTGCACTACATTCTGGAGGATGGTCGAGGTGAAGTGGCTCCCCTGGTCAGAGTCAATAGCGCGGGGTAGCCCAAATCGTGGGATGATTTGCTCGAGTAGAATCTTGCTAACCTGAGTTGCCGTTGCCGTGGTAGTGGGGAAAGCTTCCACCCATCCTGTCAGGTGATCTACCACTACTAATAGATACTTCAGGTGACCTATGGGGGGGAGCTCCGTGTAATCTACCTGAACATACTCAAACGGCCTATAGGCCGGACTCCTACCCCCTTGTCTTGCATGCTGCCGCAGCCCCCTTTTGTTAATCTTTCGACATGTTATACAATCTCCTGTGACCTGCTTGGCTACCGTGTACAGACCAGGGTGAGCATATCAGCGCAGGAAGGCATCACACAGTGCCTGGGCGCCCCAGTGACCCCCTTGGTGTAAACGGGCAATAATGTCCCGCGTCAACGGTCGATTTAGTAGCTGGCAGCCATCGGGTAAGGTCCACTTGCCTTCCCTATCCTTTGTACCCCCCAGAGACGCGAGAAGAGTTTCTTCTTTGTCAGTAAACGTGGGCACTTCGGTAATTTCGGATATCTGTGGAATCCTTACCAGGCAGTTTATTACTTCCTTCCCCATCCCAGCCAATTTTGCCTGTTCATCTGCCAATTGATTCCCCAGGGTCTCTATTTTATCGTCTTTCTGGTGTCCTTTCACATGTACTACTGCAATCTCTTGTGGCAGCAACAAATCCTCCAAGATCATGGCTACTAGTTCCTCGTGGACCAACTCCTTTCCTCTACTATTTATCATTCCCCTTTCTTTCCAGATCTTCCCAAAGGTGTGTACTACCCCAAAGGCATACTTAGAGTCAGTGTAGATTGTCCCGGCTATTCCCTTTAAATTCCTCAGAGCTCGGTGCAAGGCGTACAATTCGCACGTTTGTGCGGACCAGGCATTCGGTAGCCGTCCACTTTCCACTAATTCCCAACCAGTCTCACTAATGACTGCATGTTGTGTCTCTTCCCATCTATCACTCGAGAGGACCTATCAATGTACCACCGCCTTCCTGCATGTAAGGGGGTATCCCTCAGATCTTCCCTCACTTTACTCTGGTACTCTATTATGTCTGAACAGCAGTGTTCCAGTTCCTCCTCGCCCTCCCCTTTCCAAAGAACGTCCGCCGGGTTCTGGCAGCCCCCGACTTCTATTCGGAGGTCTTCTCGGTCTAACAATATGGCTTCATATTTCAGAATTCTCGAGTCAGTCAGCCACCTCCCGGCCTTCTGATTCAGGATAGTTCGAACCTGGTGGGGAGTAGTGACTGTCAAGGGGGCCCCGAAAGTCAACTTCCTGCTTTCCTCTACCAGCTTTGCCGTGGCTGCCACCGCTTGGACACACTCCAGCCACCCTCGGGAGACTGGATCCAGAATTTTTGACAGGAAAGCCACGGGCTTCCTTTTACCCCCCCAGTCCTGGGTCAATACTCCAAGAGCGGTTCCCTTTCTGGAGTTCACAAAGAGGCGAAATGTCTTACTAAAATCCGGCAAGCTTAAAACAGGTGCGGCCATCAATTTTCCTTTTAGGATTTCAATTAACTTTTTCTCCTCCTCCTCCCATTTTATTCTGTTGGGTGCCTCCTCAATGAGTTTTAGGTACAAGTCTTTAGTAAGGGGGGCATAGTCGTCTATCCATAACCGACAATAACCTAAGAGTCCCAAGAACTTCCGCAACTCCCTCTTGGTCGTTGGGAGGCCTCGTTCGATTATTGCCCGCACTCTTTCCGGACTTATTCGTTTCTGTCCCTGGCTTATCAAGTGTCCCAGGTACTTAACCTCTTTCTCGACATATTGGAGCTTCTTCTGACTCACTCTTAACCCCTTCTCAGCTAGGTAATTTAACAGGGCATTAGTCCCAAGTAGGACGTCCTCCTCCGCCGGTCCGGATAAAAGGAGATCGTCCACGTATTGTATAAGCTTAAGGGCCGGGGACAAGGTTAGTCCCTCCAATAATTGTTCCAGAATCTGCCCAAACAGAGTCGGGGACTCAGTGAATCCTTGGGGGAGTACGGTCCACCTGTACTGTTGTTTTCTGCCAGTATCAGGATCCTCCCATTCAAAAGCAAAAAGATCCCTACTGTCCTTGTCCAGGGGACACGCCCAGAAGGCATCCTTTAAGTCTATAACACTAAACCAGCCGTGGTCCGGGGGGATTCGCCCCAGAATAGTGTATGGGTTCGGTACCACAGGGTGCCGTACTTGGACAATTTTATTTACCTCCCTTAGGTCTTGGACCATTCGGTAGCTCCCATCCGACTTCCGGACCGGCAGGATGGGAGAATTGTATCGTGACATACAGGGCTCTACCAATCCATCTTTTATTAGGTCTTCCAAAACTGTCTTCAGGCCCTGCCTCCCTTCCCAAGAGATGGGGGTATTGGCGCACTCTGACGTCAGGGCTCTGGGGCTTTAATTTTACCTCCACAGGTCGAATTGCGAGTCCCCCCCAGTTCCCTTTGGCGACCCAAACCCTAGGGTCTATCTCTGTCAATCGGGACTCACTAAGGTATGACATGGTAACGGCTAATTCTTCCTCTCTCACTTCTGCCCCGTCTCGCTTCTCTCCCTCTCCAACTTTTCTTCGACGTTCCTCTTTCCACCCCAGAATCTCCCTCCCCCATTCCGGTGGACTTACAAGCTTCCCGTACGGCTGCCACCATCATTTTTGTCTTATGTTTCTCCCTTATTACATCCCTCTGAACGTACACCTTCTGTGCTTCCCGTAATAATTCTGCAACATCCTTTTCAGCCCAATCCTCCACTTTCTGTAATTTCTTCTGAATGTCAGGCCATGACTTAGTCACAAAGTGTACCTTAAGCATGCTCTTGCCTATTTCCCCATCGGGGTCTAAACCTGAATACTTTTGCATGGACTCCCGCAAACGGTCTAAAAACTCACTCGGGGATTCATCCTTTTTCTGTCCAACTTCAAATGCTTTTGCTAAATTCCGCTGTTTGGGCACGCAGGTTTGGATCCCCCTGATTATAAGGCTTCTGAGGTCTGTCATATTGGCCCTTCCCCCCGCGTCGTTATGATCCCACCGGGGGTCCTCTAAGGGGTACTTCTGCTCTCCACGCTGAGGGCCGTCCTGATGCTCCCTATCCCAAATGGCCATTGCACTATTCCGGATCATAACAATTTCATCGTAATTAAATAGTATTCTCATCATGGCCTGCAGTTCAGCCCATGTATATATACTGGGCCCCAGAAATTGGTCCAGTTGTATTCCCACACTGACGGGGTCGTCCAGTAGACGGGGTAGTTCATTACGGAGATGCCGGATATCCCCAGAATTTAAAGGTTGTACTACAAACCCGGTCCGTTCGTTCCCAAACGGCACCTCTCGTAAGGGGTTCAGCTGTTCAATATTATCACTCCTCCCAGCTCTCAATCCCTCTTCTCGACCTCTCCGCATCTCGAGTCGGACTGATTTCCTAGTGCCTGGGGTGAGTTCTGTGCCCCCTCCTGTACCCCCCCCAGCAGTCCCTTCCTCACTGGTCGTAGCCTGCTGGGACTCGGAATTATCCATCGCAGGAGGGAGGTCCGCGCTGGACACCTGGTCGTGCGCGGGTGGTATATACGGGGGCGGGGAAGACGGTGGCAAACCGTCGGTGAGGATGTCCCAAGACTTCTGGGGCTTCCTCGGGTCTGTTTGGGGAGTCAGAGGATAGAGACGCGTGGGACTCTCGCCGTCTCCCGCCAACCAGGCGGCGGCATATTTGCTCTCCTCTGGGTCAAACGGTTGTTTTCTGTTAACATATACATTTAGGATTTGACACACCCAGTCTTCATCAGACCCATACTCGGACCAAACTACCGAGGGGGCGCGGATAGGTGCTTTGGTCCATATAAAACAACAATATTTTATCATGGTCTCTTTCTTTAAGTCCTTCGTTCTACTACTGTCCGTCCATAGACTTAACTTCCGACCTAATGGACTATCGGGGGGTATTTCTTTCCCATTTGCAGTCTTCCCTGACTTTTCCTTAGTAAATCTGGAAGTCTGATTTCCCATGGTTTATCTTCGGTCCTGGTCTTAAACGCCCAAAGCGTTTTCACAGATGACCGTCAAAACCACAATTTCCCGTGGTTTATCTTCGGTCCTGGTCTTAAACGCCCAAAGCGTTTTCACAGATGACCGTCAAAACCACAATTTCCCGTGGTTTATCTTCAGTCCTGGTCTTAAACGCCCAAAGCGTTTTCACAGATGACCGTCAAAACCACGCGGCCAACAAGGAAGAACAAAAGAATCTCTTACCTTGATCCGTGCACGGAGTTGTCTGGCCTTTTTAAATGTGTGTACCCCCGTGTATAGTCACTAACCGGTCGTCCCAGCACTCGTCCGTGTGTTCCTTTTCCAGGATTCAAAATTATTTTTAAATGAGCCGGGTCACATCGTCCCTTGGCTGACGGCCAACGGACCAAACCGATCAGTGAGAAGTATAAATATATACTAGACGCGTCTTTGTTGTAATCAGGCTTGATCCGTGAGCCGAAGAGACTGCCCCCCCCGGCAATAATTATTTCATCCCGGAGGAGCCCCCAATTGTGCGAGATAAGTGGCTATCCAGCCCCATCTACGGCACTTTTTATTTCCCTTCCCAGGAACAAAGACACGGAGGAGTCAGTCCAAAACTTTTCATTCAACTTTGCAAAGTCGGGTGCTGTTCCCAAAGGTACACACACACAAGCATAGTAATCTCCACACATTATATACATGTATATGTGGGCTGGGTTTACTACTGCTGTCTTGACCAACGAGTGCTCGGATTCCCCACTGTTTTCCTTATTTGGGTTCTGGTGCCTGGGATTCTTTTATCATTCACTTGGCCAATCAGTGTTTGAGCTTCCCGTTCTTCCCTTATATGGATGATGTTGTACAACTGTGGTTAAGGGCGGCCTCTCAACTATCGAGGAAAGCTGTTACAACTGTTTCATTCATATAAACGTGGGGGAGGTCTGGCAACAGTTTCGAGTGTCTGCTTGTGTTTACTATGAGGTAGAAAAGACTAAAAGGCAGCTAACCGTTTAAAAATTACACTACCCCCTACAAGAGGGACAGGGAGAGAGAGACAGAGAGACAGGGAGAGAGTGAGGGACAGGGAGAGAGCGAGGGACAGAGAGAGAGAGAGAGGGACAGAGAGAGAGGGACAGGGAGAGAGAGAGGGAGGGACAGGGAGAGAGAGAGAGGGACAGGGAGAGAGAGAGGGACAGGAAGAGGGATAGGGACAGGGAGAGAGAGGGACAGGGAGAGAGAGAGGGACAGGGAGAGTGAGAGAGGGACAGGGAGAGAGAGAGACGGACAGGGAGAGATTGAGGGACAGGGAAAGAGAGAGACGGACAGGAAGAGAGAGAGAGGGACAGGGAGAGATTGAGGGACAGGGAAAGAGAGAGACGGACAGGAAGAGAGAGAGAGGGACAGGGAGCGAGAGGGAGGGACAGAGAGAGAGGGTCAGGGAGAGAGAGAGAGATGGACAGGGAGAGAGAGAGAGGGACAGGGAGAGAGAGAGGGACAGGAAGAGGGATAGGGACAGGGAGAGAGAGGGACAGGCAGAGAGAGAGGGAAAGGGAGAGTGAAAGAGGGACAGGGAGAGAGAGAGAGGGACAGGGAGAGAGAGAGACGGACAGGGAGAGAGTGAGGGACATGGAAAGAGAGAGAGGGACAGAGAGAGAGTGAGGGACAGTGAAAGAGAGAGAGGGACAGAGAGAGAGAGAGGGACAGGTAGAGAGAGAGAGAGGGACAGGAAGAGAGAGAGAGGGACAGGGAGAGAGAGGGACAGGGAGAGAGTGAGGGACACAGAGAGAGAGGGACAGGGAGAGAGAGAGAGAGAGAGAGGGACATGGAGAGAGAGAGGGACAGGGAGAGAGAGAGGGACAGGGAGAGAGAGAGAGGGATATGGAGAGAGTGAGGGACAGAGAGAGAGAGGAACAGGGAGAGAGAGGGACAGGGAAAGAGAGGGAGACACGGAGAGAGTGAGAGGGACGGGGAGAGAGACGGACAGGGAGAGAGAGAGCAACAGAGAGAGAGAGGGACAGGGAGAGAGAGGGACAGGGAGAGAGAGAGGGACAGGCAGAGAGAGAGAGGGGACAGGGAGAGAGTGAGGGACAGAGAGAGAGAGGGACAGGGAGAGAGAGAGAGGGACAGGGAAAGAGAGGGACAGGGAGAGAGAGAGGGAGAGGGAGAGAGAGAGAGAGGGACAGGGAGAGAGAGGGACAGGGAGATAGAGGGACAGGGAGAGAGAGAGAGGGACAGGGAGAGTGTGAGGGACAGAGAGAGAGAGGAACAGGGAGAGAGAGGGACAGGGAGAGAGAGGGAGACACGGAGAGAGTGAGAGGGACGGGGAGAGAGTCGGACAGGGAGAGAGAGAGCAACAGAGAGAGAGAGGGACAGGGAGAGAGAGGGACAGGGAGAGAGAGAGGGACAGGCAGAGAGAGAGAGGGGACAGGGAGAGAGTGAGGGACAGAGAGAGAGAGGGACAGGGAGAGAGAGAGAGGGACAGGGAAAGAGAGGGACAGGGAGAGAGAGAGGGAGAGGGAGAGAGAGAGAGAGGGACAGGGAGAGAGACGGACAGGGAGATAGAGGGACAGGGAGAGAGAGAGAGGGACAGGGAGAGAGTGAGGGACAGAGAGAGAGAGAGGAACAGGGAGAGAGAGGGACAGGGAGAGAGAGGGAGACACGGAGAGAGTGAGAGGGACGGGGAGAGAGACGGACAGGGAGAGAGAGAGCAACAGAGAGAGAGAGGGACAGGGAGAGAGAGGGACAGGGAGAGAGAGAGGGACAGGCAGAGAGAGAGAGGGGACAGGGAGAGAGTGAGGGACAGAGAGAGAAAAGGACAGGGAGAGAGAGAGAGGGACAGGGAAAGAGAGGGACAGGGAGAGAGAGAGGGAGAGGGAGAGAGAGAGAGAGAGGGACAGGGAGAGAGAGGGACAGGGAGATAGAGGGACAGGGAGAGAGAGAGAGGGACAGGGAGAGAGAGAGAGAGGGACAGGGCGAGAGTGTGGGACAGGGAGAGAGAGGGACAGGGAGAGAGAGTGAGGGACAGAGAGAGAGAGAGACGGACAGGGAGAGAGTGAGGGACATGGAAAGAGAGAGAGGGACAGAGAGAGAGTGAGGGACAGTGAAAGAGAGAGAGGGACAGAGAGAGAGAGAGAGAGGGACAGGGAGAGAGAAAGAGAGGGACAGAGAGAGAGAGAGAGGGACAGGGAGGGAGAGAGAGAGGGACAGGGAGAGAGAGAGGGAGAGAGAGAGAGAGGGACAGGGAGAGAGAGAGAGGGACAGCGAGAGAGTGAGGGACAGGGAAAGAGAGAGGGACAGAGAGAGAGAAAGACAGGGAGTGAGAGAGAGGGACGTGGAGAGAGAGAGAGACAAGTTGAGAGTGAGGGACAGGTAGAGGGAGAGAGTGGGACAGGGAGAGAGAGTGAGGGACAGAGAGAGAGGGACAGGGAGAGAGAGAGAGATGGAAAGGGAGAGAGAGAGAGGGACAGGGAGAGAGAGAGGGACAGGAAGAGGGATAGGGACAGGGAGAGAGTGGGACGGGCAGAGAGAGAGGGAAAGGGAGAGTGAGAGAGGGACAGGGAGAGAGAGAGAGGGACAGGGAGAGAGTGAGGGACAGGGAAAGAGAGAGACGGACAGGAAGAGAGAGAGGGGGACAGGGAGAGAGAGAGAGGGACAGGGAGAGAGAGAGAGAGAGAGAAAGACAGAGAGAGGGACACCGAGAGGGAGAGAGAAAGACGGAGAGAGTGAGGGACAGGAATTGGGAGAGAGAGGGACAGTGAGAGAGAGGGGGACAGGAAGAGAGATAGGAACAGGGAGAGAGAGGGACAGGGAGAGATAGAGGGACAGGGAGAGAGTGAGAGGGACAGGGAGAGAGTGAGGGACAGGGAAAGAGAGAGAGGGACAGGGAGAGAGAGAGGCACAGGGATAGAGAGAGAGAGAGAGAGAGAGAGAAAGACAGAGAGAGGGACACAGAGAGGGAGATAGAAAGACAGAGAGAGAGAGGGACACAGAGAGGGAGAGAGGGAGAGAGACAGATAGAGAGGGACAAGGAGAGAGTGAGTGACCGAGAGAGAGAGAGGGACAGAGAGAGAGAGAGAGAGAGGGACAGAGAGACAGAGAGGAACAGGGAGAGAGAGGGACAGGGAGAGAGAGAGAGACACTGAGAGAGTGAGAGGGACAGGGTGAGAGTGAGGGACAGAGAGAGAGAGGGACAGGGAGAGAGAGAGAGGAACAGAGAGAGAGAAAGACAGGGAGAGAGTGAGGGACAGGGAGAGGGCGAGGGACAGGGAGAAAGAGAGAGAGAGACAGAGGGAGAGGGTCAGGGAGGGAGAGAGAGAGGGACAGGGAGAGAGAGAGAGTCACAGGGAGAGAGAGGGACATGAAGAAGGATAGGGACAGGGAGAGAGAGGGACAGGGAGAGAGAGAGGGACAGGGAGAGTGAGAGAGGGACAGGGAGAGAGAGAGAGGGACAGGGAGATAGTGAGGGACAGGGAGAGAGAGGGACAGGGAGAGAGAGACAGAGGGACAGGGAGAGAGAGAGAGGGACAGGGAGAGAGAGAGAGAGAGGGAGGGAGAGCGAGAGGGACAGGGAGAGAGAGAGAGGGACAGGGAGAGAGAGAGAGGGACAGGGAGAGAGCGAGGGACAGGGAGAGAGAGAGAGATGGATAGGGAGAGAGTGAGGGACAGAGAGCGAGAGGGACAGGGAGAGAGAGAGAGGGACAGAGAGAGAGAGAGAGAGAGACAGGTCGAGAGAGTGGGATAGGGAGAGAGAGAGACAGGGAGAGAGAGAGAGGGACAGGGAGAGAGAGAGGGACAGGGAGAGAGAGAGAGCGACAGAGAGAGAGGGACAGGGAGAGAGAGCGACAGGGATAGAGAGGGACAGAGAGAGAGAGAGAGAGAGGGACGGAGAGACAGAGAGGAACAGGGAGAGAGAGAGGGACAGGGAGAGAGAGAGAGACACGGAGAGAGTGAGAGGGACAGGGTGAGAGTGAGGGACAGAGAGAGAGAGGATCAGGGAGAGAGAGAGAGGGACAGAGAGAGAGAAAGACGGGGAGAGAGTGAGGGACAGGGAGAGGGCGAGGGACAGGGAGAAAGAGAGAGAGAGACAGAGGGAGAGGGACAGGGAGGGAGAGAGAGAGGCACAGGGAGAGAGAGAGAGTCACAGGGAGAGAGAGGGGCATGAAGAGGGATAGGGACAGGGAGAGAGAGGGACAGGGAGAGAGAGAGGGACAGGGAGAGTGAGAGAGGGGCAGGGAGAGAGAGAGAGGGACAGGGAGATAGTGAGGGACAGGGAAAGAGAGAGACGGACAGGAAGAGAGAGAGAGGGACAGGGAGAGAGAGAGAGGGACAGGGAGAGAGAGAGAGAGAGAAAAACAGAGAGAGGGACACAGAGAGGGAGAGAGAAAGGCAGAGAGAGTGAGGGACAGGAAGAGGGAGAGAGTGGGACAGTGAGAGAGAGGGGGACAGGAAGAGAGATAGGGACAGGGACAAAGAGGGACAGGGAGAGTGAGAGGGGCAGCGAGAGAGAGAGAGTGACAGGGAGAGAGTGAGGGACAGGGAAAGAGAGAGAGGGACATGGAGAGAGAGAGGGACAGGGAGAGAGAGAGAGAGAGAGAAAGACAGAGAGAGGGACACAGAGAGGGTGATAGAAAGATAGAGAGAGAGACACACAGAGAGGGAGAGAGGGAGAGAGACAGATAGAGAGGGACAGGGAGAGAGAGACAGAGGGACAGGGAGAGAGAGAGAGGGACAGGGAGAGAGAGAGAGAGAGAGGGAGAGCGAGAGGGACAGGGAGAGAGAGAGAGGGACAGGGAGAGAGAGAGAGAGAGGGACAGGGAGAGAGCGAGGGACAGGGAGAGAGAGAGAGATGGATAGGGAGAGAGTGAGGGACAGAGAGCGAGAGGGACAGGGAGAGAGAGAGAGGGACAGAGAGAGAGAGAGAGAGACAGGTCGAGAGAGTGGGATAGGGAGAGAGAGAGACAGGGAGAGAGAGAGAGGGACAGGGAGAGAGAGAGGGACAGGGAGAGAGAGAGAGCGACAGAGAGAGAGGGACAGGGACAGGTCGAGAGAGTGGGATAGGGAGAGAGAGAGACAGGGAGAGAGAGAGAGGGACAGGGAGAGAGAGAGGGACAGGGAGAGAGAGAGAGCGACAGAGAGAGAGGGACAGGGAGAGAGAGCGACAGGGATAGAGAGGGACAGAGAGAGAGAGAGAGAGAGGGACGGAGAGACAGAGAGGAACAGGGAGAGAGAGAGGGACAGGGAGAGAGAGAGAGACACGGAGAGAGTGAGAGGGACAGGGTGAGAGTGAGGGACAGAGAGAGAGAGGATCAGGGAGAGAGAGAGAGGGACAGAGAGAGAGAAAGACAGGGAGAGAGTGAGGGACAGGGAGAGGGCGAGGGACAGGGAGAGAGAGGGACAGGGAGAGAGAGAGGGACAGGGAGAGTGAGAGAGGGACAGGGAGAGAGAGAGAGGGACAGGGAGATAGTGAGGGACAGGGAAAGAGAGAGACGGACAGGAAGAGAGAGAGAGGGACAGGGAGAGAGAGAGAGGGACAGGGAGAGAGAGAGAGAGAGAAAAACAGAGAGAGGGACACAGAGAGGGAGAGAGAAAGGCAGAGAGAGTGAGGGACAGGAAGAGGGAGAGAGTGGGACAGTGAGAGAGAGGGGGACAGGAAGAGAGATAGGGACAGGGACAAAGAGGGACAGGGAGAGTGAGAGGGACAGCGAGAGAGAGAGAGTGACAGGGAGAGAGTGAGGGACAGGGAAAGAGAGAGAGGGACATGGAGAGAGAGAGGGACAGGGAGAGAGAGAGAGAGAGAGAAAGACAGAGAGAGGGACACAGAGAGGGTGATAGAAAGATAGAGAGAGAGACACACAGAGAGGGAGAGAGGGAGAGAGACAGATAGAGAGGGACAGGGAGAGAGTGAGTGACAGAGAGAGAGAGGGACAGAGAGAGAGGGACAGAGAGAGAGAGAGAGGGACAGGGAGAGAGAGGGACAGTGAGAGAGAGAGGGACAGAGAGAGAGTGAGAGAGACAGGGAGAGACAGAGGGACAGGGAGAGAGAGACAGAGGGACAGGGAGAGAGCGAGGGACAGGGAGAGAGACAGAGAGAGAGGGAGAGAGAGAGGGACAGGGAGAGAGAGAGAGAGGGACAGGGAGAGAGCGAGGGACAGGAAGAGAGAGAGAGAGAGATGGACAGGGAGAGAGTGAGGGAAAGAGAGCGAGAGGGACAGGGAGAGAGAGAGAGGGACAGAGAGAGAGAGAGAGACAGGTAGAGAGAGTGGAATAGGGAGAGAGAGAGACAGGGAGAGAGAGAGAGGGACAGGGAGAGCGAGAGGGAGAGGGAGAGAGAGAGGGACAGAGAGAGAGGGACAGGGAGAGAGAGCGACAGGGAGAGAGAGGGACAGAGAGAGAGAGAGAGAGAGGGAAAGAGAAAGAGAGAGAGAGAGGAACTGGAAGAGAGGGAGGGTCAGGGAGGGAGAGAGACACGGAGAGAGTGAGAGGGACAGGGAGAGAGTGAGGGACAGAGAGAGAGAGGGACAGGGAGAGAGAGAGCGACAGAGAGAGAGAGGGACAGGGAGAGAGAGGGACAGGGAGAGAGAGAGAGGGACAGGGAGAGAGAGAGAGGGGACAGGGAGAGAGTGAGCGACAGAGAGAGAGACGGACATGGAGAGAGAGTGAGGGACAGAGAGAGAGAGGGACAGGGAAAGAGAGGGACAGGGAGAGAGAGAGGGAGAGGGAGAGAGAGAGAGAGGGACAGGGAGAGAGCGAGCGACAGAGAGAGAGAGGGACAGGGAGAGAGAGGGACAGGGAGAGAGAGAGAGGGACAGGGAGAGAGAGAGAGGGGACAGGGAGAGAGTGAGCGACAGAGAGAGAGACGGACATGGAGAGAGAGTGAGGGACAGGGAGAGAGTGAGGGACAGGGAGAGAGAGGGACAGGGAGAGAGAGAGAGGGACAGAGAGAGAGAGAGGGACGGGGGAGAGAGAGAGGGACAGGTAGAGAGAGGGACAGGAGAGAGGGAGAGAGGGACTGGGCGAGAATGAGGGACAGTGAGAGAGAGGGACAGGGAGAGAGAGAGGGACAGAGAGAGAGAGAGAGAGGGGGACAGGGAGAGGGTGAGGGACAGGGAGAGAGAGAGAGGGACAGAGAGAGAGAGAGAGAGAGGGACACGGAGAGGGTGAGGAACAGGGAGAGAGAGGGTCAGGGAGAGAGAGAGAGGGACATGGAGAGAGTGAGGGACAGAGAGAGAGGGACAGTGAGAGAGAGGGAGAGGGAGAGAGAGGGTCAGGGAGGGAGTGAGGGACACAGACAGAGAGATGGACAGGGAGAGAGAGAGTCACAGGGAGAGAGAGGGACATGAAGAAGGATAGGGACAGGGAGAGAGAAGGACAGGGAGAGAGAGAGGGACAGGGAGAGTGAGAGAGGGACAGGGAGAGAGAGAGAGGGACAGGGAGATAGTGAGGGACAGGGAGAGAGAGGGACAGGGAGAGAGAGACAGAGGGACAGGGAGAGAGAGAGAGGGACAGGGAGCGAGCGAGGGACAGGGAGAGAGAGAGAGGGACAGAGAGAGAGAGAGAGGGACAGAGAGAGAGAGAGAGAGACAGGTCGAGAGAGTGGGATAGGGAGAGAGAGAGACAGGGAGGGAGAGAGAGGGACAGGGAGAGAGAGAGGAACAGGGAGAGAGAGAGAGGGACAGAGAGAGAGGGACAGGGAGAGAGAGCGACAGGGATAGAGAGGGACAGAGAGAGAGAGGGAGAGAGAGGGACAGAGAGACAGAGAGGAACAGGGAGAGAGAGAGGGACAGGGAGAGAGAGAGAGAGACACGGCGAGAGTGAGAGGGACAGGGTGAGAGTGAGGGACAGAGAGAGAGAGGGACAGAGAGAGGTAGAGAGGGACAGAGAGAGAGAGCGAGAGGGACAGGGAGAGAGAGGAACAGGGAGAGAGAGGGACAGAGAGAGCGAGAGGGACAGGGAGAGAGAGAGGGACAGGGTGAGAGAGAGAGGGACAGAGAGAGAGGGACAGGGCGAGAGAGAGGGACAGAGAGAGAGAGAGGGACAGGGAGACAGAGAGAGGGACAGAGAGAGAGAGAGGCACAGGGATAGAGAGAGAGGGACATGGAGAGAGAGAGGTTCAGGGAGAGAGAGGTACAGGGAGAGTGAGAGAGGGACAGGGAGAGAGTGGGTCAGGGAGAGAGAGAGAGGGACAGAGAGAGAGAGAGTGACAGAGAGTGAGAGGCACAGGGAGAGTGAGAGAGGGACATGGTGAGAGAGAGAGGGACAGGGAGAGGGAGGGACAGGGAGAGGGAGGGACAGGGAGAGAGTGAGACAGGGAGGGAGAGGGAGGGACAGGGAGAGAGTGGGACAGGGAGAGAGAGGGAGTGACAGAGAGAGAGAGGGGGACAGGGAGAGAGAGTGAGGGGGACAGGGAGAGAGATAGAGAGAGAGGGACAGGGAGAGGGTGAGGGACAGGGAGAGAGAGAGAGAGGGACCGGGAGAGAGTGAGGGGCAGAGAGAGAGAGGGACAGGGTGAGAGAGAGAGAGGGACAGGGAGAGAGAGAGAGGGACAGAGAGAGAAAGGGAGAGAGAGAGAGAGTGAGGGACACAGAGAGATAGACAGAGGGCGAGAGAGAGGGACAGGGAGAGAGAGAGAGGGACAGAGAGAGTGAGGGACAGCGAGAGTGAGAGGGACAGGGAGAGAGTGAGGGACAGGGAGAGAGAGCGAGGGACAGAGAGAGTGGGACAGGGAGAGAGAGAGGGACAGGGAGAGAGAGAGGGACACAGAGAGAGAGATGGACAGGGAGAGAGAGAGAGAGTGGACAGGTAGGGAGA
>NW_027310070.1:242500-250000 GCF_047496795.1 Chiloscyllium punctatum
GAGAGAGGGACAGAGAGAGAGAGAGGGACAGAGAGAGGGAGAGAGGGACAGAGAGAGAGAGAGAGAGAGAGGGACAGGGAGAGAGAGGAACAGGGAGAGAGAGGGACAGAGAGAGCGAGAGGGACAGGGAGAGAGAGAGAGGGACAGGGAGAGATGGAGAGGGACAGGGAGAGAGCGAGGGAAATAGAGAGAGAGAGGGACAGAGAGAGAGAGGGACGGGGAGAGAGAGAGGGACAGAGAGAGAGAGGGAGAGGGAGAGAGAGAGAGGGACAGGGAGAGAGTGAGGGACACAGAGAGAGAAAGGGACAGGGAGAGAGAGAGAGAGAGACAGGGAGAGAGAGAGAGGTGCAGGGAGAGAGAGGGACAGGGAGAGAGAGAGGGACAGGGAGAGCGAGTGGGACAGGGAGAGAGAGAGGGGGACAGGGAGAGATGGAGAGGGACAGGGTGAGAGCGAGGGACAGGGAGAGAGAGAGAGGGACAGGGATAGAGAGAGAGAGAGGGACGGAGATTGTGAGGGACAGCGAGACAGAGAGGGACAGGGAGAGAGTGAGGGACCGAGAGAGAGAGGGACAAGGAGGGAGAGAGATGGACAGAGAGGGAGAGAGATGGACAGAGAGAGAGAGGGACAGGGAAAGAGAGAGAATGGGACAGGGAGAGAGAGAGAGGGACAGAGAGAGAGGGACAGCGAGAGAGAGCGACAGGGAGCGAGAGGGACAGAGAGAGAGAGTGAGGGACACACAGAGAGAGAGAGACTGGGCGAGAGAGAGGGACAGGGAGAGAGAGAGAGGGACAGGGAGAGAGAGAGAGAGGGACAGAGAGAGTGAGGGACAGCGAGAGAGAGAGAGACAGGGAGAGAGTGAGGGATAGAGTGAGAGAGGGACAGGGTGAGAGAGAGAGAGGGACAGAGAGAGAGAAGGACAGGGAGAGATTGAGAGGGAGAGAGAGAGAGGGACAGGGAGAGAGAGAGAGAGGGACGGAGAGACGAGGGACAGGGAGAGAGAGAGGGACAGGGCGAGAGAGAGGGACAGGGAGTGAGAGGGTCAGGGAGAGAGAGAGAGGGACATGGAGACAGTGAGGGGCAGAGAGAGAGGGACAGTGAGAGAGAGGGAGAGGGAGAGAGAGGGTCAGGGAGGGAGTGAGGGAAACAGAGAGAGAGATGGACAGGGAGAGAGAGAGAGTCACAGGGAGAGAGAGGGACATGAAGAAGGATAGGGACAGGGAGAGAGAAGGACAGGGAGAGAGAGAGGGACAGGGAGAGTGAGAGAGGGACAGGGAGAGAGAGAGAGGGACAGGGATATAGTGAGGGACAGGGAGAGAGAGGGACAGGGAGAGAGAGACAGAGGGACAGCGAGAGAGAGAGGGACAGGGTGAGAGAGAGAGAGAGAGAGGGAGAGCGAGAGGGACAGGGAGAGAGAGAGAGGGACAGGGAGAGAGAGAGAGAGAGGGACAGGGAGCGAGCGAGGGACAGGGAGAGAGACAGAGATGGATAGGGAGATAGTGAGGGACAGGGAAAGAGAGAGAGGGACAGAGAGAGAGAGAGAGAGACAGGTCGAGAGAGTGGGATAGGGAGAGAGAGAGACAGGGAGAGAGAGAGAGGGACAGGGAGAGAGAGAGGGACAGGGAGAGAGAGAGAGGGACAGAGAGAGAGGGACAGGGAGAGAGAGCGACAGGGATAGAGAGGGACAGAGAGAGAGAGAGAGAGGGACAGAGAGACAGAGAGGAACAGGGAGAGAGAGAGGGACAGGGAGAGAGAGAGAGACACGGAGAGAGTGAGAGGGACAGGGTGAGAGTGAGGGACAGAGAGAGAGAGGGACAGGGAGAGAGAGAGAGGAACAGAGAGAGAGAAAGACAGGGAGAGAGTGAGGGACAGGGAGAGGAGGAGGGACAGGGAGAAAGAGAGAGAGAGACAGAGGGAGAGGGACAGGGAGGGAGAGAGAGAGGGACAGGGAGAGAGAGAGAGTCACAGGGAGAGAGAGGGACATGAAGAGGGATAGGGACAGGGAGAGAGAGGGACAGGGAGAGAGAGAGGGACAGGGAGAGTGAGAGAGGGACAGGGAGAGAGAGAGAGGGACAGGGAGATAGTGAGGGACAGGGAAAGAGAGAGACGGACAGGAAGAGAGAGAGAGGGACAGGGAGAGAGAGAGGGACAGGGAGAGAGAGAGAGAGAGAGAGAGAAACAGAGAGAGGGACACAGAGACGGAGAGAGAAAGGCGGAGAGAGTGAGGGACAGGAAGAGGAAGAGAGTGGGACAGTGAGAGAGAGGGGGACAGGAAGAGAGATAGGGACAGGGACAAAGAGGGACAGGGAGAGTGAGAGGGACAGCGAGAGAGAGAAAGTGACAGGGAGAGAGTGAGGGACAGGGAAAGAGAGAGAGGGACATGGAGAGAGAGAGGGACAGGGAGAGAGAGAGAGAGAGAGAGAAAGACAGAGAGAGGGACACAGAGAGGGTGATAGAAAGATAGAGAGAGAGAGAGACACAGAGAGGGAGAGAGGGAGAGAGACAGATAGAGAGGGACAGGGAGAGAGTGAGTGACAGAGAGAGAGAGGGACAGAGAGAGAGGGACAGAGAGAGAGAGAGAGGGACAGGGAGAGAGAGGGACAGTGAGAGAGAGAGGGACAGAGATAGAGTGAGAGAGACAGGGAGAGACAGAGGGACAGGGAGAGAGAGACAGAGGGACAGGGAGAGAGAGAGGGACAGGGAGAGAGACAGAGAGAGAGGGAGAGAGAGAGGGATAGGGAGAGAGAGAGAGAGGGACAGGGAGAGAGCGAGGGACAGGGAGTGAGAGAGAGAGAGATGGACAGGGAGAGAGTGAGGGAAAGAGAGCGAGAGGGGCAGGGAGAGAGAGAGAGGGACAGAGAGAGAGAGAGAGACAGGTAGAGAGAGTAGAATAGGGAGAGAGAGAGACAGGGAGAGAGAGAGAGGGAGAGGGAGAGAGAGAGGGACAGAGAGATAGGGACAGGGAGAGAGAGCGTCAGGGAGAGAGAGGGACAGAGAGAGAGAGAGAGAGAGGGACAGAGAGAGAGAGAGAGAGAGGAACTGGAAGAGAGAGAGGGTCAGGGAGGGAGAGAGAGACACGGAGAGAGTGAGAGGGACAGAGAGAGAGTGAGGGACAGAGAGAGAGAGGGACAGGGAGAGAGAGAGAGACACGGAGAGAGTGAGAGGGACAGGGAGAGAGAGGGACAGGGAGAGAGAGAGAGGGACAGTGAGAGAGAGAGAGGGGACAGGTAGAGAGTGAGCGACAGAGAGAGAGACGGACATGGAGAGAGAGTGAGGGACAGAGAGAGAGAGGGACAGGGAAAGAGAGGGACAGGGAGAGAGAGAGGGAGAGTGAGAGAGAGAGAGAGAGGGACAGGGAGAGAGAGAGCGACAGAGAGAGAGAGGGACAGGGAGAGAGAGGGACAGGGAGAGAGAGAGAGGGACAGGGAGAGAGAGAGAGGGGACAGGGAGAGAGTGAGCGACCGAGAGAGAGACGGACATGGAGAGAGAGTGAGGGACAGAGAGAGAGAGGGACAGGGAGAGAGTGTGAGGGACAGGGAGAGAGTGAGGGACAGGGAGAGAGAGGGACAGGGAGAGAGAGAGAGAGGGACAGAGAGAGAGAGAGGGACGGGGGAGAGAGAGAGGGACAGGTAGAGAGAGGGACAGGAGAGAGGGAGAGAGGGACTGGGCGAGAATGAGGGACAGTGAGAGAGAGGGACAGGGAGAGAGAGAGGTACAGAGAGAGAGAGAGAGAGAGGGGGACAGGGAGAGGGTGAGGGACAGGGAGAGAGAGAGAGGGACAGAGAGAGAGAGAGAGAGAGGGACACGGAGAGGGTGAGGAACAGGGAGAGAGAGGGTCAGGGAGAGAGAGAGAGGGACATGGAGAGAGTGAGGGACAGAGAGAGAGGGACAGTGAGAGAGAGGGAGAGGGAGAGAGAGGGTCAGGGAGGGAGTGAGGGACACAGAGAGAGAGATGGACAGGGAGAGAGAGAGAGAGAGTGAGAGAGAGAGGGACATGGAGAGAGAGGGACAGGGAGAGAGAGGGAGGGACAGGGAGAGAGAGAGAGATGGACAGGGAGAGAGAGAGGGACAGGGAGAGAGAGAGGGACAGGGAGAGAGAGAGAGGGACTGGGAGAGAGAGAGAGGGACAGGGAGAGAGAGAGAGACACGGAGAGAGTGAGAGGGACACGGAGAGAAAGGGACAGGGAGAGGGAGAGCAACAGGGAGAGAGAGGGACAGGGAGAGAGAGAGGGACAGGCATAGAGAGAGAGGGGACAGGGAGAGAGTGAGGGACAGTGAGAGAGAGGGACAGGGAGAGAGAGAGAGGGACAGGGAAAGAGAGGGACAGGGAGAGAGAGAGGGAGAGACAGGGAGAGAGAGAGAGGGACAGGGAGAGAGAGACAGAGGGACAGGGAGAGAGAGAGAGGGACAGGGAGAGAGAAAGAGGGACAGAGAGAGATGGAGAGGGACAGGGAGGGAGAGAGAGAGGGACATGGAGCGAGAGAGAGGGACAGCGAGAGATAGAGGGACCGGGAGAGAGAGGGAGAGAGAGAGAGAGAGGGACAGGGAGAGAGAGAGAGAGGGACAGCGAGAGAGTGAGGGACAGGGAAAGAGAGAGGGACATTGAGAGAGAGAGAGAGAGAGGGACAGGGAGAGAGAGAGATAGAGGGATAGCGAGAGCGAGAGAGATAGAAAGACAGAGATGGGACACAGAGAGGGAGAGAGGGACATAGACAGAGAGAGAGGGACAGGGAGAGAGTGAGGGACAGAGGGAGAGAGAGGGACAGAGAAAGAGAGAGGGACAGGGAGAGAGAGAGACAGAGAGGGACAGGGAGAGAGTGAGGGACAGAGAGAGAGAGGGACAGGGAGAGAGAGAGACAGAGACGGACAGGGAGAGAGAGAGAGGGACAGAGAGAGAGAAAGACAGGGAGTGAGAGAGAGGGACGGGCAGAGAGAGAGAGACAAGATGAGAGTGAGAGACAGAGAGAGAGAGAGAGAGAGAGAGGAACTGGGAGAGAGAGAGGGTCAGCGAGGGAGAGAGAGACACGGAGAGAGTGAGAGGGACAGGGAGAGAGTGAGGGACAGAGAGAAAGAGGGACAGGGAGAGAGAGAGCGACAGAGAGAGAGAGGGACACAGAGAGGGAGAGAGGGAGAGACATATCGAGAGGGACAGGGAGAGACTGAGCGACAGGGAGAGAGAGAGGGACAGAGAGAGAGAGAGACAGAGAGAGAGAGAGAGAGGAACAGGGAGAGAGAGGGACAGTGAGAGAGAGAGGGACAGAGAGAGAGTGAGAGAGACAGGGAGAGAGAGAGAGGGACAGGGAGAGAGAGACAGAGGGACAGGGAGAGAGAGAGGGACAGGGAGAGAGATAGGGACAGGGAGAGAGAGACAGAGAGAGAAAGACAGAGAGAGGGATACAGAGATGGTGATAGAAAGACAGAGAGCGAGAGGGACACAGAGAGGGAGAGAGGGAGAGAGACAGATAGAGAGGGACAGGGAGAGAGTGAGTGACAGAGAGAGAGAGAGGGACAGAGAGAGAGAGAGACAGAGGAACAGGGAGAGTGAGGGACAGTGAGAGAGAGGGACAGAGAGAGAGTGAGAGAGACAGGGAGAGAGAGAGAGGGACAGGGAGAGAGAGACAGAGGGACAGGGAGAGAGAGAGGGACAGGGAGAGAGAGAGAGAGAGAGATGGACAGGGAGAGAGTGAGGGACAGAGAGCGAGAGGGACAGGGAGAAAAGAGAGGGAAAGAGAGAGAGAGAGACAGGTAGAGAGAGTGGGATAGGGAGAGAGAGAGACAGGGAGAGAGAGAGGGACAGGGAGAGAGAGTGACAGGGAGAGACAGGGACAGAGAGAGAGAGAGAGAGACAGAGAGAGAGAGAGAGAGAGGGGAACAGGGAGAGAGAGAGGGTCAGGGAGAGAGAGAGATACACGGAGAGAGTGAGAGTGACAGGGAGAGAGTGAGGGACAGAGAGAAAGAGGGACAGGGAGAGAGAGAGCGACAGAGAGAGAGTGGGACACAGAGAGGGAGAGAGGGAGAGAGACATATCGAGAGGGACAGGGAGAGAGAGAGAGAGGGACAGGGAGAGAATGAGGGGCAGAATAGAGAGAGGGGGACAGGGAGAGAGAGAGGGACCGAGAGAGAGAAAGACAGGGAGAGAGAGAGGGACAGGGAGTGAGAGAGACAGGGAGAGAGTGAGGGACAGGGAGAGAGCGAGGGACAGAGAGAGAGAGAGAGGGACAGAGAGAGAGGGACAGGGAGAGAGAGAGGGAGGGACAGGGAGACAGAGAGAGGGACAGGGAGAGAGAGAGGGACAGGAAGAGGGATAGGGACAGGGAGAGAGAAGGACAGGGAGAGAGAGAGGGACAGGGAGAGTGAGAGAGGGACAGGGAGAGAGAGAGACGGACAGGGAGAGATTGAGGGACAGGGAAAGAGAGAGACGGACAGGAAGAGAGAGAGAGGGACAGGGAGAGATTGAGGGACAGGGAAAGAGAGAGACGGACAGGAAGAGAGAGAGAGGGACAGGGAGAGAGAGTGAGGGAAAGAGAGAGAGGGACAGGGAGAGAGAGAGAGATGGACAGGGAGAGAGAGAGAGGGACAGGGAGAGAGAGAGGGACAGGAAGAGGGATAGGGACAGGGAGAGAGAGGGACAGGCAGAGAGAGAGCGACAGAGAGAGAGTTGGACACAGAGAGGGAGAGAGCGAGAGAGACATATCGAGAGGGACAGGGAGAGAGAGAGAGAGGGACAGGGAGAGAATGAGGGGCAGAATAGAGAGAGGGGGACAGGGAGAGAGAGAGGGACCGAGAGAGAGAAAGACAGGGAGAGAGAGAGGGACAGGGAGTGAGAGAGACAGGGAGAGAGTGAGGGACAGGGAGAGAGCGAGGGACAGAGAGAGAGAGAGAGGGACAGAGAGAGAGGGACAGGGAGAGAGAGAGGGAGGGACAGGGAGAGAGAGAGAGGGACAGGGAGAGAGAGAGGGACAGGAAGAGGGATAGGGACAGGGAGAGAGAGGGACAGGGAGAGAGAGAGGGACAGGGAGAGTGAGAGAGGGACAGGGAGAGAGAGAGACGGACAGGGAGAGATTGAGGGACAGGGAAAGAGGGAGACGGACAGGAAGAGAGAGAGAGGGACAGGGAGAGATTGAGGGACAGGGAAAGAGAGAGACGGACAGGAAGAGAGAGAGAGGGACAGGGAGAGAGAGTGAGGGACAGAGAGAGAGGGACAGGGAGAGAGAGAGAGATGGACAGGGAGAGAGAGAGAGGGACAGGGAGAGAGAGAGGGACAGGAAGAGGGATAGGGACAGGGAGAGAGAGGGACAGGCAGAGAGAGAGGGAAAGGGAGAGTGAAAGAGGGACAGGGAGAGAGAGAGAGGGACAGGGAGAGAGAGAGACGGACAGGGAGAGAGTGAGGGACATGGAAAGAGAGAGAGGGACAGAGAGAGAGTGAGGGAGAGTGAAAGAGAGAGAGGGACAGGGAGAGAGAGAGGGACAGGTAGAGATAGAGAGAGGGACAGGAAGAGAGA